>NC_057738.1:41024764-41095068 GCF_004010195.1 Chiloscyllium plagiosum
TGCAATTCTAGTCTCCTTCCTATCGGAAAGATGTTGTGAAACTTGAAAGGGTTCAGAAAAGATTTACAAGGATGTTGCCAGGGTTGGAGGATTTGAGCTTTAGGGAGAGGCTGAACAGGCTGGGACTGTTTCCCTGGAGCATCAGAGGCTGAGGGGTGACCTTATCGAGGTTTACAGAATTATGAGGGGCAGGGATAGGGTAAAAAGGCAAAGTCTTTTCCCTGGGGTCAGGGAGTCCAGAACTTGAGGGCATAGGGTGAGAGGGGAAAGATATAAAAGAGACCCACGGGGCAATTTTTTCACACAGAGGGTGGTACGTGTATGGAATGAGCTGCCAAAGGAAGTGTTGGAGGCTGGTACAATTGCAACGTTTAAGAGGCATTTGGATGGGTATATGAATAGGAAGGAGGTAAAAACAATGACTTCAGATGCTGGAAACCAGATTCTGGATTAGAGTGGTGCTGGAAAAGCGCAGCAGTTCAGGCAGCATCCGAGGAGCAGGGAAATTGACGTTTCGGGCAAAAGCCCTTCATCAGGAATAGGACTGATGAAGGGCTTTTGTCCGAAACGTCGATTTTCCTGCTCCTCGGATGCTGCCTGAATTGCTGTGTTTTTCCAGCACCACTCTGATCCAGAAGATGAATAGGAAGGGTTTGGAGGGAGATGGGCCGAGTGCTGGCAAATGGGACAAGGTGGGTTGGGATATCTGGTCGGCATGGACAGGTTGGACTGAAGGGTCTGTTCCCATGCTGCACATCTCTATGACTCCCTGACTCTATGAGTTGAATTCTAGGCCAGAATACAGAATAGCATTAATATTGCGATTAAGAAAAGCTGGCTAGTGAAGGTGTTTCAGGCTTCACCTTTGTTATGAATATTCCTTTGAATACAGGAGTGGTGCCTGCTTCTGTTAATGATCAGGAATGTGCTCAATATCAAAGTATAATATAATGCGGAGTGTAAGAAAACAATCCAATTTTTAAAATATCCTATGTGTACTGAGAGCAGTGAGGTCACTGGGCACATCAGGGAGATGGAGCAACACTTCCCATGTTGCTCCCATTCAACGGGTCAGAGTGAATCCTCCAGTACACACTGTTATCATTAAGACCTGTCATCTCTCTCCATTTACGTAATACACAGCCATTTGTTCTTCCTGAAAAATTTACAGGTTCACAGTTAACCACATCATATTCCATCTGCCAAATTGTTGCCCATTTCTTATCCATTTTTAGATTCTCTACCTCCTCTTGATAACTTAGTTTTCTGCCTATCGTAGCATCATTGACAAATTTAGCTAGAATACTTTTTGTTATAAATATAGAATCCCCACAGTTTAGAAGCAGGCCATTCAGCCCAACAAGTCCACACCAATCCTCCAATGATCATCCCACCCAGACCCATCTCCCATCCCTGCATTTCCCGTGGCTAATGCACCTTACATAGACATGTGGGTAATTTAGCACGGCCAATTCACTAACTTGCACATCTTTGGACTGTAGGAGGAAACCTTCACAGCCAACGGAAACACATATAGACACAGGGAGCATGTGCAAACTCCACACCGACAGTCACCCGAGGCTGAAATCAAACCCAGGTTCCTGGCGCTGTGGGGCAGCAATACTAACCACTGAGCCATCACTCCAACATTTGTCTTTGAATGCCTCCCCCTGGTCTTTCAGATGATACAGGTACAGAACTGTTAGGCAGTGAGTTCCAGGATTTTGACCCAGTGGCAATGAAGCAAAACAATGAAGATCCAAGTTAGGATAGCATGTGGCTTGAGGGGAATTTCCAGGTGTATCTGTTTGTTTTTCCATGTGGTAGTGATTCCAGGTTTGGAAGGTGCTGTCAAAGGAGCCTTGGTGAGTCACTGCAGTGCATCGGATGAAGGGCATGTTTGATATAACTCACTGGAGTGTGCTGTAAATCAAATCCACTCTTCCCTGCATTTTCATAAGTTTTAAAAATGTGATTGTACCATCAGAATGCCCAATTCTGCCTAACTGCCCAGTTCAAGTTAAAGGAATGGTTACCAGGCTTTTCCTGTTTATTCAAACTGCTGTTTTTAACAGTTTTTAAGCAAATAATAGACCAGATTGATTGCTAATCCATAACTCACAAGAGGGTGGTGTGTGTATGGAATGAGCTGCCAGAGGATGTGGTGGAGGCTGGTACAATTGCAACATTTAAAAGGCATCTGGATGGGTATATGAATAGGAAGGGTTTGGAGGGATATGGGCCGGGTGCTGGCAGGTGGGACTAGATTGGGGTGGGATATCTGGTCGGCATGGACGGGTCGGACCAAAGGTCTGTTTCAATGTTGTACATCTCTCTGACAGGATCTACAATATAAGCAATTTAAACTTTACCCTTTTTGAATACTCTCTTACACGGACATATACACACACACACACACACACACATAGAAAGTCAAGGAAGAGTTGGAGGGGTTGATTTTTCAGATCAAGGAAACAGAGAGGAACATTGATGCTGCATGTTTCTGACCTCCCCTGTTTTATTCCAACAGAGTCTGTGTCAAACAATGACTGGTCCAACCAGAGGGTTGTTACTATGCTGAGCTGTCTTGAGTTCACAACAGCTGATACTAATTGAAAAACCAATCAAAAGACTGTCTGTGGGCAGAGTTAAAAATCACACAACACCAGGTTATAGTCCAACAGGTTTAATTGGAAGCACTAGCTTTCGGAGCGCTGCTCCTTCATCAGGTGGTTGAGGTGATGAAGGAGCAGCGCTCTGAAAGCTAGTGCTTCCAGTTAAACCTGTTGGACTATAACCTGGTGTTGTGTGATTTTTAACTTTGTACACCCCAGTCCAACACCGGCATCTCCATATCATGTCTGTGAGCAGAATTACTCTTGAATGCACATGGACAGTACTGATTTGACTGGAACTCTCCCTCGCTGCTCAAATAAGACAACATTATTCGACAAAATTACATATGTAACTCACAAGGTACTCCAGTAAGGGTTTTTAAAACCACAAACATTTTTATACATCATTCCTTGGTTTAAAGCACCATCTTCTCCCATTTATAGTCCATAAAGCAAAAATAATAATTCACCTTTACAATATAAATACAAGTGTTTCTTTCTGGAAGCAACAGCCTCCAATTTCCTTAATCTGTATTTATTGATGCTGTTTAAACCTTTGATTTTATCTGTATCAGAATGGTTCAGTCATTAGTGCTCTCACCACAGAGACAGAAGGTTTTGGGTTTATTTTCCACTTCAGGTGCTGAGGGTCTTACAATGTCATGCAGTACTAAGGAAGAGCTGCAGTGTTGTAGTTGCAATTCAAGTTTGTATCACATACAAATCAGGTGGTTAAAAAGACATTTGGTACGCTTGCCTTCATTGCTCAGTCCTTTGAGTATATGAGTTGGGATGTCATGTTGAGGTTGTACAGGACATTGGTGAGGCCTCTTCTGGAATAATGTGTCCAGTTCTGGTCTCCCAGTTATAGGAAGGATGTTATCAAGCAGGAGAGGGTTCAGAAAAGATTTACCAGGATGTTTGCCAGGTATGGAAGGTTTAAGTTCTAAAGAAAGGCTGGATTGGCTGGGACTTCTTTCACTATTATAGGTCAAGCCAAACAGAGAACAGCCAGGGAATTCCGAGAGGCATGGCACTCATCCACAGATTCTATCAACAAACACCGGCCACTGCAACGGACAGCTGGAACTGACAACAGGAAACGGCAGATACAAACGACTACAAATATTGGAGGAAACATCACAGAAGCGCTTCACAGGAGGCTCCCAAGCACTGAGGATGTCACCTCGACAGGGGATGAAACGTCTGCAACACAAATTCCCAGCTCGGCGAACAGAACCACAACAACGAGCTCCCAAGCTACAAATCTTCTCACAAACTTTGAACTTCTTTCACTGAAGTATAGGAGGTTGAGAGGCGAACTGATAGGGGTTTATAAAATAATGAGAGATATAAATAGAGTTATTGGTAGTTGTCTTCCCCCAAGGATGGGGTTTCAAGACAAGGTGGCACATTTTTAAGGTGAGGAGAGAGAATTTAAAAAAAGACATGAGGGGCAAATCTTTTACACAGAGGGTGGTTTGCGTATGGAATGAAATTTCCCAGGAATGGGGGATACAATTACAATGTTTAAAAGATATTTGGTAAGTACATGAATAGGAAAGGCTTGGACAGATGTGGGCCAGGAACAGGCAGGTGGGACTAGTTCAGTTTGTGATAATGGGCTGCATGGACCAAAGGGTTTGTTTCCGTGCTCTATGACTCTATGATACTTTAACCTATTGTTAGGTATAAATGATCGACATCAAAACAAAGCAAAGGAATACTTCTTGATGCCCTGGAATAATATTAACCCTCCTTAGAGTCATAGAGATGTACAGCACAGAAGCAGACCCTTCGGTCCAACCCGTCCATGCCGACCAGATATCCCAACCCAATCTAGCACCACCTGCCAGCACCCGGCCCATATCCCTCTAAACCCTTCCTATTCATATACCCATCCAGATGCCTTTTAAATGTTGCAATTGTACCAGCCTCCACCACTCCCTCTGGCAGCTCATTCCATACACGTACAACCTCTGCGTGAAAAAGTTGATCCTTAGGTCTCTTTTATATCTTTCCTTTCTCACCCTAAACCTATGCCCTCTAGTTTTTGACCCCCACCGCACCCCGCCCACCCATCCGGACCAAGACAATAAATTTGTCTATTTATCCTATCGATGCCCCTCATGATTTTATAAACCTCTATAAGGTCACCCCTCAGCCTCCGACACTTCAGGGAAAACAGCCCTTGCCTATTCAACCTCTCCCTGTCGCTCAAACCCTCCAACCCTAGTAACGTCCTTGTAAATCTTTTCTGAACCCTTTGAAGTTTCACAACATCTTTCCGATGGGAAGGAGACCAGAATTGCATGCAATACTCCAACAGTGGCCTAACCAACGTCCTGTACAGCCGCAACATGATCTCCAAACTCCTGTACTCAATACTCTGACCAATAAAGGAAAGCATACCAAACGCCTTCTTCACTATCCTATCTACCTGTGACTCCATTTTCAAGAACCTGCATTCTGTCTACAGCATGGAAACAGATTATCTGGTCATGACCATGTTACTGCATGTGGGATCTGACTATGTGTACATTGACATCCATGTTATAACATTGACTGCAATTTAAAATGCATACTTCCTTGGCTGTAGAATTTGAAATCTTCCTTATTTTTCTTTGTATTGTCGAATTTTCCTTTGCGTGGCAAATTTACCTGGTTTTCTACGTGAGGAAATGGCGGGCCAGGGTGTGTTCTAATGGAACTGGCGAGTGTTATCCTTATTCTCTTTTGAATACTGAGGTAGATAAACCTCTCACTGCTCAATTGATTAGCTAGGTACAGGTGACTTTTGGCTGTACTTTACACTTGGCTCAAACTTTGCATGTCCAAGCTGTTCTGCATTCCAGGGTTAGCTGTGCTACTCCGAGCTCCAGCTCTTAGCTATTGTACTGCTCTTCCTCCATCAAAGAAACCTGGGGCATCAATACCTTTTGTTGTTTCTTGCTCACATATCTGAAGAAACTGTGTTCACCGTCTCACTGTACCAGTCTGTTTAAATGAGAACAAGCGTACAAACCAGCTGACAACAGCTTATAATCTAGTGGAATCAGAAATGTTGACAGTTTTTAGAGTTTTGTAAGCTAAAAAGAGCCACAAAATATTTCCATGATTTAAGTTTTTAGTAATTCAGATATAATGAAGGAACGATTTGATACGCTGTACAACAGCCCCATTTGTTACAGAGACTGTGTGCTGGGACATTCTGTAAAGATGCAATAGGAGTGAATTCTAGAGAAACCCAGCCTCTATGGGGAAAGAAATAGAATTAACATTTTGAGTCTGTTGTGACTTCACCAGAGCTGATGCAGTGCAGTTGGATTAAGCTCTAGCATGCCAAGTTGTGCTGACACAGCAGATTTGGAGGCCTGTGCAGGAAAAAAACTGGTAGTTCTTCCATGGCCTCCCTGAAGTCAAACAGCCCGAGTGAAGTACTTTCCTTAAATACATTCTGTATTGTGGGCCTGCCTAAAAATCTCCAACTTTTAAATTATTCTGCAGCACTGAATAATTCATCACTTGCGAAACATGAGCCATTCATGTAGCTGGAATATTTCTGCCACCCAGACTCCAGGTTGTCAGATTATTTTGTTGTTTTCAAAGAAAGGACTATATCAGTCTACAAAAAGAATGGAATGTAGTTTTTTTTTTAGTCATTGAAATGAAATTATAAACAGGCTGATGAAACCATTTATGAGTGTAAACTGACAGAATATTAAGTGTTTCCTGAAAATGAAGGGAAAATATTCAACATTTTCTGTTCTATGTAATGAATTCTGTATCAAAATTATGTTAGCTCAGTGAAATGAAATGTTCTATACATTCTCAATCCATTACCAGCACTTAAGCACTCCCAGGATAGGTATAGCAAAGAGTTTATTCAGTGTAATGTTTCCTCCTTTCTCGCCCTGCAATGGAAGATTTCCCTGGTGTATTACAGTACAACAAAATTATTATCTATTTATACTGAATGCATTTACATTTCTGTTGCACTTTGGGACAATCCTAATAACAACAACATACATTTATGTAGTGGTCCTGAAAATGACCACATACCTAAAAAAAAACTCTTCACAAGAGACCAAATATGATAGCAAACTGCATGAGAGACATTAGGTTGGGGGGAAGGGAGTGTACTAAGGAGCACCTTAAAGGGAGACCGAGGCTATAGAGACGGAATACCAGAGTTAAGGAACATGGCCTCCAGTTAATGTATGTTCATCATAATCAGAGTATTGTGCAAGAGACTGGGAGCAGAGGAGATATGCTCAGAATGAGAGGTTGCACATTTAAGACAGAGATCAGGAGGGTTTTTTTCCACCCAGCCCACACCCCCAGCCCAATCCTCTCCCTGTAAACCAATATTTCTCCTGACTAATCTACACACAGAATCATAGAATCCCTACAGTGTGAAAACAGGCCATTTAGCCCAACAAATCCACACTGACCCATCCATGGACGCTGGACAATTCAACACGGCCTGGCCACTTAACCTGCACACCTTTGGACTTTGCGAGGAAACCCACACAGACACAGGGAGAGTGTGTAAACTCCACACAGACAGTCATCCAAGAGCAGAATCGAACCCAGGTCCCTTGCGTTGTGAGATATTGGTGCTAGCCACCGTGCCACCATGATTTTTTTTCACTGATAGCAGCTCTTCTGTGCTCCCTACCTTGGTTGCAATGACTGAGCTGACTCCTCCCAGAATCCTCTTCAGTCGCTTCTCAGCAGTGCCCTTTATTGTTTACAGAGGGCTGTCGAGCTGTGTCATGAAGTATACTCAAGGCTGAGGTAGACAGGTTTTTAATCAGGAAGGGAATCAAAGATAATGGGGGAAAAGGCAGGAAATTGGAGTTGAGAATTGTCCGATCAGCTATGATCTCACAGAATGGCAGATCAGACTCGATGGGCCAAATGGTCTACTTCTGCCATTATGGTCTTATCAGTGCATTAATTAAAGTGTCTGTTATATTCATGCCTCTGAAGTAGGTAAGCTGTTTATTTGCTTTATTCTTTTGTGGAATGATGACATTGCTGGCAAGACCAATATCTATCGCCCATCCCTCTTTACCTCTGCAGTAAGTAACTTGCTTGGCCACTTCAGAGGGCAGAGCCAACCACATCACTCTGGGTCTGGAGTCATATGTAGGTCAGACCAAGCCAGGATAGCATATTTCCTTCCCTAAAAGGACTTGGTTTTTACACCAACTGATGATAATTTCATGGCTAGTTCCCAAGTCCAAATTTTCCAATTTTCTAATTTTATTAATTGCATTTAAAATGCCACTAGCTGCTGTGAGATTTGAACCCGTGTCCATAAGATCATAAGACGTGGGAGCAGAAGTTAGGCCATTCAGCCCATCAACTCTTCTCTACCATTCAATCATGGCTGATAGGTTTTTCAACCTCATTTTCCAGCTTTCTCTCCGTAACCTTTGATCCCCTTGGCAATCAAGAACCTATCAATCTCTGTTTTAAATACACTCAATGACCTGGCCTCTACACCTCAGAACATTAGAATGGACCACTAGAATACCACAATGTCATTGTCTCCGCATGTGTACTGGAATGACTCTGAATGAGAAATTAAAGTAGCACATGGAGACAATAAGTATCCAGTAGAGAGCTTGATCCCCAACCTAAGGTTCCCCTGTAATTTTCTCTTTTGGGGCACTATCAGTTTATTGTCTTGTGTGATACAATCTGGATTGCTGGGCAGATATGCTCACCTCCTCATTTGTCCCCACCCCCAGAACAATCTAGAAGGAGCATTGTCCCGGTGAGGAAATGCCATTGTACTGTCTTTGAGTAAGTCTCAACTTGTGGGAACTGAAAATTCACTCTCATGAAATCAGCTGATGTGTTTCCCTCACGAATAACACTGTGGGTGTCCCTGTACTGCAAGGACTGGAGCAGTTCAAACAGCTGGTACCCACCGACTCAAGGGGAATTAGGGTTGGCAATAAATACTGGCCCAGCCAGAGATGTCTATGTCCCATGAATGAATAAAAATAAATTTTCACAATCGCGACAGAGAGACCAAGGAGATGGACAAATCCTAGAGGTGATGAGATTAGACTTTTGTTCAGTGAAGCATCCAGATCTACACTCGCACTTTCTGTTTAGCTGTTCCAGTCTGTCCTGTACCTCTCATGTAGATGCGACAGTCAAGACGGCTGAACAACACCTCTTCTTCCTCAGGCAGCTCAGGAATTCGGTATGTCCATAAAGACCCTCACCAACTTTTACAGATGCACCATGGAAAGTATTTTATTCAGGAGCATAACGTCCTGGTACGGCAACTGCTCTGCCCAGGACTGTAAGAAACTTCAGAAGGTGGCATGCACAGCCCAGACCATCGCGGACGGCAACTTTCTATCTCCATGGAGTCCATTCACACTTCCTGTTGCAGCGTAAAGGCTGCCAACATTATCAAAGACCCCTCCCACCCCAGTAGTACTCTTTTCCAACCTCTTCCGGCAGGTAGAAGTTACAGAAACTTGAACACACATACCAACAGGTTCAGGAACAGCTCCTTCTCTGCAGTTATTAGACTGTTGAAGGGACCTCTCTAACGTTAAATCTAATGTTGATCTTGCTTTGTGCACCTCCTGTGCAGTTATAACCTTGTATACCTCTCTCTGTCTCAGCCCCCTATGATCTGTATGTCCTTGTTTGCTATGATCTGCCTGTACTGCTTGCAAATCAAAACTTTTCACTGTACTGAGGTACATGTAACAGCAATAAATCAAATCAAAGCTGCATTTTATTATTTGTGCAATTCACATTTCAAAAATACATATTAAATCTGTCACACTTCTCAAATCTCCTTCAATTTCATAGCAACCAATCAAAATTTAATGCACTATGTGACACCATTTGCACTATGGGTTGAATGTTACCCTGGGGAGTTTTACCCCTTGCACACGGGCGAAGCGCATACAATATGATGGCAAGGTCATCCTCTCTTGACTTGCCCCACAGTGAGTGGCCATCAGGGAAGGGTTACTGCCTCTGAGAACTACCTCATTCCTGTTCACAGTCCCATTCCTGATGAAGGACTTTTGCCCGAAACATCGACTCTCCTGCTCCTCGGATGCTGCCTGACTGGCTGTGCTTTTCCAAAGCCACACTCTTGACTCTATTACCAGCATCTGCAGTCCTCACTTTCGCCTCTGAGAACTACCAGCCAACCAAATGGTTGCAGCTCTCTTGCCTCACTGGGAATGGTGGCCACTGCTCAAACTGCAAGAAGCCCCTATTGGGTGGGTGGAGGGGTAGCAAGGGTGACTGTAAGGTCAGTCTGGTGTCTTGTTGTAACTGTCAAGAGAACATGAAGGACCTACATGAAGGGAAATGTTGGGGGCATTGGGAAGGAGAGGAAGGAAGTGGTGACTTTTGGAAAGGAGGCACCAACTACACCCTCCCCTCCCCCCCCCCATTCACTTGTCCAATTGGAGGACTTGGGCTCATTGGTTGACACTGGCTTCAAGCAGGACCTGCAGGTAACCCTTAAGTGGCAATTAATTGACTCACAGGCCACCCAATACCTCAACTGTCATCTGATAAAATCACAACCATGTTGCTAGGGTTGGAAGATTTGAGCCATAGGGAGATGCTAAATAGGTTGGGGCTGTTTTCCCTGGTGCATTGGAGGGTGAGAAGTGATCTTATGGAGGTTTATAAAATCATGAGGAGCATGGATAGGGTAAATAAACAAAGTCTTTTCCTTGGGATGGGGGAGTCCAGAACTAGAAGGCATAAGTTTAGGGTGAGAGGGGAAAGATATAAAAGGGACCTAAGAGGGAACTTTTTCACGCAGAGGGTGGTTCATGTATGGAATGAGCTGACAGAGGAAGTGGTGGAGGCTGGTACAATTACAACATTTAAAAGGCATCTGGATAGGTGTATGAATAGGAAGGGTTTGGAGGGATATGGGCCAAGTGCTGGCAAATGGGACTGGATTAGGTTGGGTTAACTGGTTGGCATGGACGAGTTGGAGCGAAGGATCTGTTTCCATACTGTACATCTGTATGATTCCATGACTTGGGGGCAACAGGGGGCAGTGAGTGGTTACTGGGAATTGTGTTTCTGGTTTATTGACAGGCCCCTCTAACCACTTCCGCCAAACCATCTCTAGGGAGCTGTAAAATCTTGGCCCATTTGTGTCCTAAGTCTCTAACGTGTATGTGGCTTTGTTTGTTGGTGGATTTTTCATAAAAGTGAGAATGAGGTTTCAAAAAAAAACTACAGAGAATGGAAACTGAATCCATACATAAAAACATTTTATTGAATAGTATCATATAAATAATTTTGGTACAAAATGTTACTTAGCAAAAAAAAGACTCCGATTTCTTTTCAGTTGCTGGACAGACTGGATGCTGCTAACAATGACTATTCTTTGCAAATCTCAAACCAGGAAAAACAATTGTCAATCAGAAACATAAGCAAAGATCCTGCATTGACATCAGCAATTTTCAGTTTTACAAACTTGCCCCAGTCCGATTAAAGTATTTCCACACGGATGGAAAATTTTAATAGCCACAGAACTATTTCGACAGCAGGTCATAATTTCAAAGTATCTGACTGGGGCTATGGTACAACCTGGGAGCTTTTGGCCTAAAGATAAAACATGATTTCGGATAAGTATACAAAACGACTCAGTACGGGAGGAAGTGGTGTTACAGGTGAGAAGTCCACATGATTTGACTCCTTTATACATCTTTTCTTGCCACTTGGTTTCCCTCATCCAAGTTTACACAATTGCGAGCAGACCATTTTACCGTCACAGTCCTTCATTACCAGACCCTCCTATCAAGCCAATAAGAGTACTGGGATTAGTGCAGCTCAGTCCAAACTGGTGTCTCTGAACAGAGTAACTTCAGAATTAGTCAATGGCAGCTGATTTCATCCCCTTATTCCCACCATCCCCTCAACCAACAGTTCAGTGGCGGCCAATTGTATCACTCCCATCGCTGCCTTAGCTCAGAACAGTTACTTTAGAAGGGGCCAGGGATTGAGGATTGGTTTCGACCAAGTTTATATGGAGATTTCCGATACATGTTCTCTCCAGATTACAGAGCAATGTGGATTACTGGCAAATATAACCTCGGGGAAAGAATTTAAAAAAGAAAACAGCGATACTTGGAAATGAACATACTGGTCTTACTGGAGCTCCATGTAGAAATATACAAGGCAAGTTGGACCATTATGTGTCATTCACCAGTTATACTGGTTTCTCCTTTAGGGAAATGGAAGCATACAAAGTAAGGACCTGGATGCAGCCATTGCCCCTGCATTCGCCTGTCATGTAGCTAATTACATCAGCTGTAGATCAATTCTGTGGGTGCAACCCTTCCTTGAACCAGTCATCCAAAAAGCTACAAGGTTCTGCTAAATGACAAATAAAGAAATTGATTCTTTCTTCCTCTGTAAGGATTTAAATCACTGCTTTCGTACTGTTTACTTTTTTTGTACTGGATTAGATTGTGATTTTCAATTGAACAAACTTCAAACATTCATTGCCCAAATGACTCAGACAGGTCTTTCCTCGTTTCATTACACAAACGTTAATTAGTCTTAAGATTGTCTAGGTTAACCCTAACTGGATAATTAGTCCAGTTCTGAATTCTGAAATAATGCAAAGCTTACAGAATTGTTATTCTATACATGAGTGAAATAGAACCAAGGGAAACAGAATATATTTTGTTCTCAACTTGTTCAGTTGCAATTTTCGAACAAGTGCAAGAAATTTAACCATTATGTAATCCAAATTCAAATATTTTTAGATTAATTTGGCAAAAGAAAATGCAAATAATACACATATTGGAATGTTGGTGAAGTTCTGTTACAGTCCTCTTATTTGATCAAGATTCTCATGTATATGTGGGATATTTACAAAGTTTTAGCTTTAAGCTCTCAATCTGCTGTTGGCCTGATAACCTTTCTTGCTGTTTCACAAGAGAGCCTCAGATGAGACTGGGTGCTGTTTGTGATCTTTCTTCAGTTAATAAGAGGTGGTGCAAACTGTTCCTTTCATCGAAATCCATATTCTGGTCAAGGCAATGTGTATATGCAATGGCAAGATATGAATAGTATAAAGATTGCTGCTGTTTGATACCACTCTATTAATGCTAACCTTCTCCACACTGAGATAGCAATAGTGTTTTTGATGGCTACTGGTTTCAAGGCTCCCATTAGTTCCTAACCAAGGCCACTTCCCGATGGTGACTGAATAAGAACTAGTCCATTTTAATTGAATGGAATTCCATGTCCTTGGGATTATTTACACAATTCCATCCATTTTCCCGGTACTGAATCTTCTCAGAATTATTGATTTATTATCGACATAGAATAATCCGGCTAAGACTTCCACACTTGCCTTCTGAACATTACTTGGCTTCAGGGAGGTTCAGCTGCATCAGTATTTAATGGATTATCTTTATACACCTCAGGGGACAACCCACAATTAAGCAAGTATCTAAAAATACATTTCGTCGGTATCCTGGTCTACTGATAGCTTTACTCAGCTATCTGTTAAAACGCTGCAATTAAACATTTAAGTTACTAAACTTCTTTGTTCATAAACTTCAAACTTGCTGAATTGCTTTTTTTTTTCTTTTGGAACTCACCTCACATAGTTTTTCACTCAGCACAAGTTGATTTGTTAAAAATTTAAACCCAAGGGTATTAATCGTAAAGAATAGCTAAACTGCAGCTTTGGAATGGCAAAGAACTGTCACAGGCCAAATAACCAAACTAGAGCCGAAAAAAAATAGCAAATATTTACTCTTCTGATTGATTTCATTGCAACAATCCCTGGGAAACAGTTGAGTAACTTTGATTTCTCATCTGAAAAAAGATGGGAAGCAACTCACTTCTCCCAACTCAGGTATTACATATTAAATAAAAACCGAAAGAACTGCAGACGCTGTAAATCAGAAACAAAAGCAGAAATTGCTAGAAAAGCTCAGCAGGTCTGGCAACATCTGTAGAGAGAAATCAGAGTTAACTTTTCGGGTCGAGTGACCCTTCCTCATGTTCTTTGCCCAAGCATTGTGAAGACGAGAAAACAGGACTTTACTCAGCCTGGTTAAATCTGTGTCCTATTTACAAACAGGAAAAGTATGCAGAGATTTCATAAAATCTCCCTAACTTGTTTGCCCAAGAGAGGAGCTGGAGCTGTGAATGCATATAAACAAGCAAGAATTGTTAACTAATGGATTTTATTTTAACGTTTTTAAATTATCAGTTTGAGTATCTCTCCTCAGATACAAGTTGAAAGTTATTAATTCTTGAATAGCGGTTGTTTATCTTCACTCACATTCAGGTTACAAACTGCCTCATCGCAGTCAAATGTCAGAAATCTCCCATTATCCAATTCTCTGGTTACCATTAAAGGAGTATAATCTGATGCTGAATATCTTTAGCAAAAACAGGAAACTGCAGGGAATTTTGAAGTAAAAATAAATTAATTCTGTTGTTTGATTTAGCATTTCCCTTTCATTCGAACAAATCCTCAATGGTCTGTGTCAGACTGAGTTGAAGAATCTGGCAGTATTATTGCAAACGAGAAGTCCGATCTGACAGGTTTATAAGATTTATGCAGACAGTTTCTGCTGCATCATTAGGACCTGTTCACAGAAGTTCAGTGCCTTAAACATAATTGTATGTTTATATTTTAGTTGGTGCAAAGATCATCAAATGGGTCAAGGGTAAGGAATAATAACAATAAGGTTGATCTAAATGAAAATAGTCTTTGAAATACATTGAATATTCTTCCAGTGATTATCGCTGAGTATTGACAATGCCATTAAGTTTAACGGCTAAATTCAGAAAACATTAGAATGTTTCAGCTTCCTGCATTTCCATTGCATTTTGAATGAAATTTACTGTTGTTTAATTCTATCCGGTCAGTGCTTACATTTCTAACAGAACCCATTCCGTTATCTGCATCAGCAGTTGAATTGCCCTGCCATGGGTTTCACTTGTACATCCCTCAGTAACGTGTAAGAAATTAAAATACAAAATGTGAGATCTTTATAGACTTTATGGACAATAGGTGCAGGAGTAGGCCATTCTGCCCTTCGAGCCTGCACCACCATTCATTATGATCATGGCTGATCATCCTCAATCAGTATCCTGTTCCTGCCTTATCTCCATAACCCTTGATTCCACTATCCTTGAGAGCTCTATCCAACTCTTTCTTAAACGAATCCAGAGACTAGGCCTCCATTGCCCTCTGGGGCAGAGCATTCCACACACCCACCACTCTCTGGATGAAGAAGTTTCTCCTCATCTCTGTCCTAAATGGCTTACCCCTAACTTTTAAGCTGTGTCCTCTGGTTTGGGACTCACCGATCAGCGGTAACATGTTTCCTGCCTCCAGAGTGTCCACTCCTTTAATAATCTTATACGTCTCAATCAGATTTTAATTAGAACGAGGCAATGCTTCCAGCCGCTGCATGGACATACGTACAGATCTGGTGGATCTCTCAGCCTTCTGCCCCCCCCCCCCCCCCACCCCCCCAAAAAATCAGACCAATTAAAAGTTACAAAAGATAACTTTATGAATTTGTACTCTTGACATGGATTATGGGCTGAGAATCCTAGCTTTCATCAGTATATTTTATCAGTCAAAACTAAAGTTGTCAACTTATCTCTTTGGAGTTAATTTTTCAAGGCGCACTGACAGGTCTAGATCCCAACAATTTTTTTCCGACAGTGAACAATGCACTGGATTTACATAAGTACCCAACTAGTACCTTTATTTAAAAAAAGACTGCTTGCAGCCTGGAGAGAGCAGGTCAGATCAGACCTGATGTTTCTGATCTTAAAATTCTATAGACTGAAGACCTTGAACATATCTCGCTTTTACAAGCTTTTGTGATACTGAAGTCGCGTATAATATCTCCCTCCCCACTCAGAATGTACTGTCAGGAAAATGGGTCAGTTGTGTGTCTGTGTGATGACTGGGTTTAGTTGCCTCTGAGTGTATTGCATTCTGACAGTTCGTCGTGCTGAGGTGGTGTCACTCTGAACTGGAAAAGCTGAATCTGTGGAACATTTTCCTCAGTGTCACAGGCTGCAACATTACCCCCAGCTAGCAGCAGTCGGTGGTGAAAAATGTTTCTGGTGCTTCCTCGGGAATTCAAAGTTCTGAAGTGATTTTTAGCTTTGCAATGTTTCGGACAAGAAAATAAAAGAGGATGATCTGTCGTTACGGGAAGGTGTGCAGCTTTGAAAACTGCTGCAGTATCAAACTGTCAACAACACCAAGCAGATTAACTCTGTTTTAAGACGTACCTGTAGTGATTCACATCGACACTACATAATACAGCTCTGCATACAATATGTATGCATCTTTGTATACTGAATCTAAGTTACAGTACAGTACATTGTGAAAGAAACAGTTGACTCAACCACATGTTCAGCTCAAACATCTAATTCACTAATTTTACCAAAGGGATGTGCTGGCCAATAGTCGTTAGGGTCTAAGGCTGCAAATAAACCTGGAGTAAATCCAGCAAGTTTCTGAGTAGACCAAGGCTTGTTGTTCAGTGGCGTGAGTGTAAATCTCGTAACCTTTCACCTCTTCAGCAAGCATATGTTGTTGTGATGCACATTTTCACAAGCAGCTCAATGGACACCACTTGTTGCATGTATAACCACTCCTGCAAATACACGGTTCTCCTCTTCTTCAGCAAGCAGTTCCTATCCTGCATTCACATAACATGAGGAGAGCAGCCCAAATGTGTCTTCAGCCTGAACCGTGCATCCGTGGTCTAATGTTTGGATCCAACTTAGATCTTCCATAAAACCATCAAACGTTTGCCTCAGGCCATTTTCAAGAACTTGCTCTACGCACATCCCTATTTTAACACATTTTCTATTCCTCTGTGCAGACAGTATTACCTGTGAAATATTTCTATATGAGAAACAGAATGAGCAACATAACCTGTGTCTCCACTAGTGCACCAGTGGTTAGTGTAGGTATATAATTACGGTTTAAATTCCCATAGACACTGAGTCGGGCTCTTGTGGGCACTCAATAAATGCAGGGTAAATGACACACATATCACACTGGTACCATTCTGAGACCATGAATATTATGGAATAAAGTCCAACAGTTCACAATAAATGTTTGCTTAGTGGGATAGGTTTTGAAAAATGGCCCCTTTGTGTTTACACAGCAACACTTTTTTTTGATAGCTGAATTTAAAGGGATGATTTATTTGTTCCCTTGCTAAGAGTCTCTGTCACTGTCCTCTCCTCCGTACATGTCTGACAGTTTTTTGAACCGAGGTCCCCAGTCACTCAAGTAATCGTAATCCTGGTCTGTCTCTGTGGTAACTGATTCTAAGGAACTGAGAGACTCAGCAATGGACCCATTCCCCTCATAGGCATACGTCGCCAGTGAATCATAAGGAGGTGCTCCGGGGTCTGTGTCGTTCTCCTTTAACCTCTGGTTAATGAAATCTCTTACGTCGGTGTTATCTGGTATAGTTGGAGCTGGTCGCGGGAGAAGGAAGTTTTCTGGTTTAATGTCTCTGCGTAACTGGGTGTCTTCAATGACCTCCGGGTTTCTCAGTGTGCTGATGTCAAAGGCCTGAGTATCCTCCTCACCACCTCCCTCATCGTTGTAGCTGACAATGTTGTCCCGGATATCCTCTTTGGAAATAATGAGAGGCTCCTTCTTTCTCTGTTTCCTCATGGCAGCAAACAGCACTACAATAACTGAGAAAGGAGAAGAATATAGTTTAAACCATCTGTTATACCCCAAAACTGTCAAAAGATTGCAATGACAAGAGAGTCATTAGTTCGTATTACTGCTGCTCTGTGACTAAAGGGAACATGTTTAGATTCATATCCATTCCCTTTCCAGGATTTGATGATGCAACTGTAGCTGTTCACTGGGCAGTACAGGGGATAGTTTGTGATTGAAGTTGCTGCTCTTTGTGGATGAGATATGGAACTGGGGAATGCAGATATCTGATTACCTCTTCACAGGCAATGGGTTACCTGTTAAAAATGCCACAGGCTGATTTTAGACATCTCCTAATTCCCTGTCGTGGCAATCTCTAAGCCCATAAAATGTAGCAATAGAAGTAGGCCATTCAGCCCAGTGAGTCTGCTGTGCCATTCAATAAGATCATGGCTGATCTGATAATCCTCAACTCCACTTTCCTGCCTTATCTCCAGAACGCTTGATCCTCTTCCTGATTAAAAAAAACTTTATATTATCCCTCAAATGGCTCCATCACTAAACAAAAATGGGCTTTAGTCTTATGAACAGTGACTGATAAAGAACAATTCTCTGGTCCATCCAGTCTGAAAATACAATTGTGACAGTGTGTGTATCACGATAGTTAGACCTCCCAACAGAAATTACAGGTGAGTGTTTGGGACATTCCATTGGAGCTGTCAGAAAGTCTGACTGAAATTCCATTGTTGACGATCAGCAGGATATTCTGGGTCATTCACAGGTCACTGTTGAGCACACCAATTTCCAATCTTGTTAAAGACGATATATCTCCCTCTCTTACCTATGCAACAATACTCACTAAACTTCAATTCATTGTATGTCAGACATTTTCACACATTTCAGAGACATGGTAAGGTATTGTATTAATATCTGAGAAATCACTGACTTGAGAAAGCACACAAGATCTGAATATGTTTGTTTTAATATTGTGCTTTCACTGGGGAGCATCTCCCACTCAGAATGAATACTGGCATTTGCCAGAAGTTTCCATATGTCCTTGTTACTCCTCATGGGGAATGCAAAGTCAGAAAATAAATCAGAGAAAAAGCAAACAAACTCAATAATAGTGAGGCCTACAGATTTAAAATTATACCTAAATCATTTAAAGAATACGCTCTGAGCTGAGGTGGCTATACTCCAGAAAAGAAAGTGGTGCATTGGTAATGTTCACAGCACTATTAATCTCATGATCCAAACTAATGTTTTGTTAAGGAGAGTTTGTAGCCAACAGTTGGTGCAATTTCAACTCAACTAACTAAACTAAAAAGTTAGTCATCAGCAACTATCAAACTATCATTGTTAGTTTAAAAGCCATTGGGTTTACCGAGGGAATTTTGCCCTCCTTACCTGGTCTGGCCTAGGTAAGCCTCCAAATGTGCAGAAGTGTGGTTGACTCATAACTGCCCTCTGAAATGGCCCAACAAGCCATTCAGTTCAAGGACAATTAGAAAAGCCCACATCACATGAATAGGAAAAGAAAGCTCCTTTAACTTTACGATTGCAATGTTGAGATGGGTATGCTGCAACACTTCAATGTAATTTAAAATCTGGGAGTTGTTGGTCTAATGCAGTAAAGTTGAGTGTTTGGGCAGCAGCTAAGGTGTCTGTATAATGTAAAGTAATATTTTACAAATGTTACTGCAAAACCTTGGAGTAGAAATATAAGGCAGATTACTGAATGAATTGTACAACATGCATACGATCTGATGCCCTTGTGATAACCTGCTTTCTATATCCCACTTTGAGCTGCATAAGTGACTTTTTTTAAAATGCCTTGGGATGTTGCTCAGAGGGCATTTAAGAGTCAACCACATTGCTATGGGTCTGGAATCACATGCAAGCCAGACCAGGTAAGGTTGGCAGTTTCTTTCCCTAACAGAGGATAGTGAACTACACGGGCTTTCTTCACAACCAGCAATGGTTTCATCGCTAGCAATTGCATCTCAATTCCGGAGTTTTAGTTAATTGAAGTTTCACCAGCTACTCTGGTGAAATTTCAACCCAGGTCCCCAGAATATCACATCAATCACGAGATTAACAGTCTAGTGATTATACCATCGCCTCCCTGTGGTACAATGTACTCACTACACCCTGTTCCAGAGTTGTGTTAACCCACCACAGATGTAGGAGAGATCATTTCAGAACAACATGGTGCTGCATGAATTTAGGGTTCATTTTGTTTTGACTGGAATTGGAGATGTAAGGACAGTGCTGGTGCGGACCAGGACACTTGAACCCCCCCCCCCACCCCCCCTTCAAAACCCCGGCAAGCCATTCATCTCTGTCAAATGGGGTGTGGGGAGGTGTAGTTGGTGCCCCACAACTCTCCAGCTCTTACTTCTGACTCCAAATAGCTGGATGTACAAACCAGTAGCCATAACCTGGGAGTTCAGTTCCGTCACTGTACAAAACTGAGTCGGGCAGGGGGATGTCAGATTCTGTTTTTGTGCCATGGGGAATGTCTCATAGTTCAAAATGAGGATGGGGGGGGCAAGGGCGGGGGGGGGGGGTGGGGGGGGAGGAACAGGGGAATGTCACGTAGTACACAACGGTGGAGGGGAGGGGAAATGGGAGGATGAGGCAGTATATCCCAATGAGTTAGCGGGACAAGGACTTAGAAGAGATGAGCAAGTTGTCAGCTCCCAAAATAGCAAACCAAAAGCAAGCTCAAATGCAATGTATTGTTCAGCATTTAGACATCTACATCAGCACTCATTTAAACTGTGGTTGTAAAATGGATAAGACTGAACTGATGTCAGCTAAAGGGGAAGGTGGAGAGGGTACCTAATGAATAGTCAGTTTAAAGGAGTCTTCCATATCATCATTTAAAATTAAAATAGTCCCCGCCAAGTAAAAGGTACATTCGTGCTGTTAAATCCAACTTTTAAATGTGAAAATTGCATGATTATGCTCTGATGTCCTGCACTACTTACAAACTTAATATCCACATATCATTCAGAAGTCAATTTATTTCACATTCCCTCCTTTGAGATGTTCTACATTAGTTTTTCTTTAATTTTTTTTCTCTCTGCCTTTTTCAGACTGTGGCTCTTATTCCTTTCCTGTCTCTGTTTCTCCATCATTAGTTTAGTCCTTTTGTTCCTTCAGCTTGGCCTGCCTTCCCATTGGAACTCCACAGCTTCTGAAAGGGCTTGACAAAGTCAACACTGAGAGGATGGTTTCCACTGGCTGGGACATCGAGAACACAGGGCACAATCTCAGGATAAGGGGCCAGTTATTTAGAATCGAGATGAAGGTTTGTGAATCTTTTGAATTCTCTCCTCCAGAGGGTTGTGGATGCTTCATTGATGAAATACATTAAAGGCTGGGATAGACAGACTTCGGGCCTCTCTGGAAGTTGAGTGATTTTGGAAGCAAATGGAAAAATAGAGGTGAAATCCTAAGTCAGCTATGATCATATTGAATGGTGGAACAGGTTTGATGGGCCAAATGATCTACTCCTATTCCACTTAAGCTAATGTTAAAATGCTGACTGGAGAGTGTGATTTTTTATTCTTCTCAAGCTAAGCAAGAGATTTAGCAAATTCTTTTTCTAAGAAGTAATGAATTAATCCACTCAATCTGGTATCTGTTCATTGCTCTGTAAAGGAAGAATTCTTGAGACTGCCAGGGTTGGAGGGTTTCAGCGATAGGGAGAGGCTGAATAGGCTGGGACTATTTTCCTTGGAGCATCAGAGGCTGAGAGGGTGACCTTATAGAGGTTTATAAAATCATGAGGGGCATAGATAGGGTGAATAGACGGGGGTCTTTTCCCCAAGGTCGGGGAGTCCAAAACTATAGGGCATAGATTTAGGGTGAGAGGGGAGAGATATAAAATATGAGACCTAAGGGGCATTTTTTTCATGCAGAGTATGGTGCATGTATGGAATGAGCTGCTATAGGAAGTGGTGAAGGCTGGTACAATTACAACATTTAAAAGACATCTGGATGGGTATATGAATAGGAAGGGTTTAGAGGGATATGGGTCAAATGCTTACAAATGGGTCTCAATTTATATAGGATATCTGTTCGGCATGGACAGGTTGGACTGACGGGTCTCTTTCTGTGCTGTATATCTCTATGACTCTATGACTGTAAATGCAATGGGAGATTGTGCACAGGATCTAATTTCTCAGTATGTGTGAGGTTAGGTGTTATTCAGCAGTGTATTTAACCCCAATGCTGGTACCCATGATACTTACTCTGGCTACAACACTATGCATCATTTCAGATCAGAAATCCTATCTTTTCATTTCAATTTATATTCATCATCCAAATAGAGAGGTTTTATTTTAGCTCGTTCACGTCATGAAATTATTGCACCTCACCTTGGGGAACAGAATCCAAATGTAATTATCTCTGGATTTGCATATCAACAACTTCAATGAGTCTGCACCATGTACAACTCAGTTTGAAGTGCCCCATTTCACCTGCTTTAATTATGTTTTGTTTTTAACAGCTGGAATTTTAAACCCTCAGATATCTATAATCTCATCTGGCAGCTTCTGTCTTTGCCGAAGACCTTTGAAAAAGTGCCTCCAATTTTGCGAGCGATCATGCCGATAACAAGCAACGGCTGTGATCAGTCCCATTGTGAAACACCGGACAGATGTTGAACAAAGACTAATTCCGGATAAAAGAGTCCGGAGGTGTCACAGGGAATGTATCCAGTGGCCCTGTGAGCCTGATGGTGAGTGAACCATTCATTACACAGGCAAACTGAAAGCACTGAGCTGTAATTGGCTGTGTCAATTCTCACCAGTTTTGTGGAGGGTTTCATTCTTTGATTTGATTTGATTTGATTTGATTTATTATTGTCACATGTGCCTAGGTACATTGAAAAGTCTTGTTTTGCGTGCAGTACATGCAGATCATACAATACAAAGTGCATTGGGTAATAGGAGGGAGGAAGTAGCAGATGCGGCGGAGACGAAGGAATTGGGAATATGGGATGACGTTTTTACAGGGGGCAGGGTGGGAGGAGGTGTAGTCTAGGTAGCTGTGGGAGTCGGTCGGTTTATAACAAATGTCTGTGTTGATTCGGTCGCCCGAGATAGAAATGGAAAGGTCTAGGAAGGGGAGGGAGGAGTCTGAGACGGTCCAGGTAAATTTGAGGTCAGGGTGGAAGGTGTTGGTATGCGGCGGAGACGAAGGAATTGGGAATATGGGATGGCAACACATTAGCATTGGGTAATAGAACAGAGTGAGGAATACAACGTTACGGCCCCTAGTGAGCTTCTTCAGATATTATCTAAGTAACCAGTTCAGCGACGTGAGTGGGACTAAAACCTTGGCCTCTTGGGTCAGAAGTAGGGACATTACCACTGAACCAAAAAAGCCGTCTTGTGAGTTTTCTCACATTACGTTCCCAAGCATGCCTCATTATCTATGCACCATGCTGCAAGGGTTATCTGCTCATCCTGTTCTCCTACTTGCCTTTGGTGAACAGACTGGCCACTTCTGGGACATCCCAGAATTCCTAGCACTGGTGCCATCTTTAAAGGTCAGACGATCACCCGTTCAGGTGCTGACCCTGCACGACTCCTGTCAATCACCCCAGACATGGTCAGACAGAATGATTTAGCACCAGCATGGCAGAGAGACACCGGGGGGTCATGGTGGATGGGAGAGAGGAATTTGTGCATTTGTAGTTCAGGGAGCTTGTCCTGAGATGTTGGCATCTGTTGACCAAGATAGAGGTCTGGAGGAGCAACTGGTGAGTTCGAGATCACCTTCGCTTTCATGTCAGGAATTGTCACCATCTAGTTTCTGTCTGCCGAGTGGGAGAATGGGAAATGCATATTCAAGAGATGCGATAACATCACAATGAGGACATTAATGCATACTAATACATGCATCATCAGTGCATCTTTGATAAGGTGTTGGTGCTCTGTCCCATCTGGTATTTACGTCTCTGTTTGTTGGTACTTCCAGTTCTGTATCTGAGTGGATTGTTTACGGGGTCCAGTTCAGAAATCTTTATTCATGAACTCAACCAGATTCCTCCAACCCCTCAGGAGAGCAGGCTTTGGACCAGTGAGGATGTAGGCCATCCCTTGTTGAGTGTGAATCAGTCAGAGAGTCATACAGCACAGAAACAGACTCTTTGATCCAACCAGTCCATGCTGAATATAATCCCAAACCACACTAGTCCCACCTGCCTGCTCCTGGCCCCTATCCCTCCAAATCTTTCCTATTCATGAATCCATCCAAATGTCTTTTAAACATTGTAACAGGACCCACATCCACCACTTCCTCAGGAAGTTCATTCCACACGCAAACAATCCTCTGTGGAAAAGATATATCCCTCAAGTTGTTTTTAAATCTTACCGTAAAAATGTACCCCCAGTCTTGAAACTCCCCATCTTAGCGAAAAGACAACTACCATCAATTCCAACTATATCTCTTAATATTTTATAAACTTCTATTAGGTCACTTCTCAAACTCCGATGCTCCAGTGACATAAGTCCCAGCCAATCCAGCCTTTCCTTATAACCTTCCATACCAAGCAACAACCTGGTCAATCTCTTCTGAACCCTCTCCTGCTCGATAACATCCTTCCTATAACTGGGAGACCAGAACTGGACACAGTATTCCAGAGGAGGCCTCACCAATGTCCTGTACAACCTCAACATGACATCCCAACTCCTTTACTCAAAGGACTGAGCAATGAAGGCAAGCGTGCCAAATGCCTTTTTAACCACCCTATCTACCTGTAACACATTTTAAAGAATTGTGTATCTCTCGCTGTTCTACAACACTACACAAGGCCCTACCATTAATTGAATAAGCCCTACCCTTATTTGTTATACCAGAATGCAAAACCTTGTATTTATCCAGGTTGACCTCCATCTACTATTTTTCAGGCCACTGTCGATACGGCGAATTTTGGAATTTCTTGCGTTCACTGATCCACGATGCAGTCAGGTTGAGTAGCTAGATCTGGGTTTGGAAACTGGTTTATTAGGAGTATAAGAGGGTGGTAGTGATGAGAATATAACAGCTTGACAAGAAAACACATCACGTTGGGCTGGTGGCTGCGGCAGGCAGGAACAAAAGGTGAAAAGTGAAATCCTGAGAGAGGCTGTTATCAACGGGAGGAATTTGGAGCAGGCGGTGAAGAGAAAAGTCTAATCGAATATAAACAGAAATGAGAGGGGCTGATTAGTTCAATATGGTTCAAAATAAGACCAACAGCATAGTTCAAGTTCTGTTTGAGCTGAATTGTCCCTACAACAATCAGGGATAGGTTCACAATCAGCATTACTGAGATTATTCAATTCAAGCTCCACCAGCTGCCCATGTGGGATTTGAACTTCTATCCCTCCAGGGAGTAACCTGGGTCTCCACATTACTAGGTACTGCCTCAGCTTAATCATAAGGATTGACAGGTTAAAGCAGGAGTGTACTGAGCCAATCAGCCTCACAAGTTTGGGGCATCATCGTCTTCATAGAATCATCACAGATTCCCTACAGTGTGGAAACAGGCCCTTCAGCCAACAAGACCACACCGAATCTCCAAAGAGTATCTCATCCAGACCCATTTCCCTATTACTCTACAAATGAAGAGGGTGGTACATGTATGGAATGAGTTGCCTGGGGAAGTGTTGGAGGCTGGTACAATTGCAACATTTAAAAGGCATCTGGATGGGTATATGAATAGGAAGGGTTTGGAGGGATATGGGCCGGGTGCTGGCAGGTGGGACTAGATTGGGTTGGGATATCTGGTCGGCATGGACGGGTCGGACGGAAGGGTCTGGTTCCGTGCTGTACCTCTCTATGACTCTATTTACCCCAGTCCAAATGCATCTAACCTATACTTCCCTGAACACTATGGGTAATTTAATATGGCCAATTCACCTAACTTGCACATCTTTGGACTGTGGGAGGAAACTGGAGCACCCGGAGGAAACCCACGCAAACACGGGGAGAATATGCAAACTTCACACAGACAGTCACCCAAGGCTGGAATCAAACCTGGGTCCCTGGCACTGTGAGGCAGCAGTGCTAACCACTGAGCCACCGTGCCACCTGTCTTGTGGGAAGGATGAGGACCGTGGGCAGGAGCATCTGTTGAATGGCTATGGCACTTCAACAGAGGTGAGTGGACGAAAGACGGGAAGGCAAGGATAAGAAATTCTTAGTAATGCAGGAGTTGGAATAGTGAGAAGGAAGACATGGAATAAAGTTTGGAAAAGTCCAAGGAAGAGGAGAGACAGCCATCAATCATTGTGGTCCACATGAGAATCACCAGTAAAGGAACGGGCAGGTACGGATGATGTCAGAGAGGGTGTTTTTGACAACTACAAGGCAAGATTGGAAGCAGGTTTATGAGGGTGGTAAGGAGAGGATTACTACCTGGCTGGAAATCTGGTACAGACAAATCACTGTCTAATATAGAGGTAGCCTGATTTTCACTCCCTTTGTTTTGAACAGTATAATAAACATTGTGGGTTTCTAAACATGCAGTGTAGGTGCAATCTGCTCCCTCTACCTTGTGATCTCTTGAAGATGACTCTAACCAAAAGAAAAGAAGAATTTGAATGTTTGGGGGTATTTAATTAAAACGTAAAAAGTGGCACATATCATCCTGCCCCATCCCCCTCAAACACCTCCCGCCCTACCCTCACCTCAAACACCTCCGGCTTCATTCACCCTCAGACAACTCCTGCCCTGGTCTCATCCTGAAACAGACGTAAAGAAAGAGAAAGGCAGTAGGAATACACCCCAAGGTGATGGCTTCCAAATGAATTAGGGTCATAACATTTTTTAGTGAATCATGTAAATAAAGCCTTTGCAATAAGAATTTATAAACAGGGAGTGGGTTTCTGAGGAACTGTCATGAATGGAGATGATTTGCTGATCTTCACCTTCCAAGGCAGTCTCTGGGGATCAAGAATGACCTCCTTCACCTCTGGAGTTGTAGGTCCTCAGGTGACTGTCCCATCCCCCCTTAAACACCACCTGCCCTACCCTCATCTCAAACACCTCCTGCCCCACCTTCACCTCAAACACATCCTGCCCCACCCTCACCTCAAACACCTCCTGCTTCATTCCCCCTCAAACACCTCTGCCCCATCCCCCCCAAACATCTCCTGCCTTACCCTTATCTCAAACACCTCCTGTCCCACCCTCACCTCAAACATCTCCTGTCCCACCCTCACCTCAAACATCTCCTGTCCCACCCTCACCTCAAACATCTCCTGTCCCACCCTCACCTCAAACATCTCCTGTCCCACCCTCACCTCAAACATCTCCTGTCCCACCCTCACCTCAAACATCTCCTGTCCCACCCTCACCTCAAACATCTCCTGTCCCACCCTCACCTCAAACATCTCCTGTCCCACCCTCACCTCAAACATCTCCTGTCCCACCCTCACCTCAAACATCTCCTGTCCCACCCTCACCTCAAACATCTCCTGTCCCACCCTCACCTCAAACATCTCCTGTCCCACCCTCACCTCAAACATCTCCTGTCCCACCCTCACCTCAAACATCTCCTGTCCCACCCTCACCTCAAACATCTCCTGTCCCACCCTCACCTCAAACATCTCCTGTCCCACCCTCACCTCAAACATCTCCTGTCCCACCCTCACCTCAAACATCTCCTGTCCCACCCTCACCTCAAACATCTCCTGTCCCACCCTCACCTCAAACATCTCCTGTCCCACCCTCACCTCAAACATCTCCTGTCCCACCCTCACCTCAAACATCTCCTGTCCCACCCTCACCTCAAACATCTCCTGTCCCACCCTCACCTCAAACATCTCCTGTCCCACCCTCACCTCAAACATCTCCTGCCCCAGATTCGGCAGGGTGTGTGGTTCCGGCATGGCTCTGTTTAGTCACCTGATTCATCTGTTTCAGGATGAGACCCACCAGATCACCTGCCAGGTATATCACACCACATTATCCCATAATCCGGCCCCAAGCACAAGCACCTGACACAACCTGTTTTGGGAAATGAAGCATGGGAAGGGGAATAAATGAAGTGGAGGACAACGGAATAGGAAGGACATATCTCGATGCAAGTCTACGTTTCATTGCCTGCCACATAGACGGGGTTTATTATGCTACAGGCCACTCTTCAAGTAAACTTTGATGTGAGGGCAAAGGCTTTTGCAACTCCCTATGAGCTCACGTTGTAGCTGCTGTAAACTATGTATGAATGGCAATATGCACTTCTATAGTGCCTTTAAAATAATAGCAAGCTCCCAGGTGCTTGACAGCAAGTCAAGCAAAATTATTATCACTTATTATCAAAATTATTATAAATCTGACTCCAGGTCACATGTGGAGTTATTAGGTCAGTGTCCAAATGTGTGGTTAAAGAGAAAGGTCTTAGGGCACTACCTTAAGAATGACAGGGAGGTAGAGACAGAGAGGCTAAGGTGAGGTTTCCAGACTTAGAAGCACCTCGGAGGCAGGACCACTAATGGTGGAGCAAATAAAATGGGAAAGAGGATCTCAAAGATTCTGGATGGCTGCAGGCGGCTGCTCAAACGGGCAGGGATAAGGCCACAAAAGGATTTATAAACAAAGATCAGAATTTTTACATCGGGGTCTTGCTGGATCAGGCGTTGGTATAGAGTCATAGAGTCATAGTGATGTACAGCATGGAAACAGACCCTTCAGTCCAACCCATCCATGCTGACCAGATATCCCAATCCAATCTAGCCCCACCTACCAGCACCCGGCCCATACCCCTCCAAATCCTTCCTATTCATATACACATCCAAATGCCCCTTAAATGTTGCAATTGTACTAACCACCACCACATCCTCTGGCAGCTCATTCCATACATGCACCACTCTCTGCGTGAAAAAGTTTCCCCTTAGGTCTCTTTTATATCTTTCCCCTCTCACCCTAAACCTATGCCCTCTAGTTCTGGATTCCCCCACCCCAGGGAAAATACTTTGCCTATTTATCCTATCCATGCCCCTCATGATTTTGTAAACCTCTATAAGGTCACCCCTCAGCCTCCGATGCTCCAGGGAAAACAGCCCCAGCCTCAACTTCTCCCTGTAGCTCAAATTCTCCAACCCTGGCAACATCCTTGTAAATCTTTTCTGAACCCTTTCAAGTTTCACAACATCTTTCCGATAGGAAGGAGACCAGAACTGCACGTAATATTCCAACAGTGGCCTAACCAATGTCCTGCACAGCCGCAACATGACCTCCCAACTCCTGTACTCAATACTCTGACCAATAAGGGAAAGCATACCAAATGCCTTCTTCACTATCCTATCTACCTGTGACTCCACTTTCAAGGAGCTATGAACCTGCACTAGGTCAGCAAACAGGCTGATGTGTGAATGGGATTGTACACCAGTGTAGTCCCAACATTACTCTGGTCGTGATCAATGTCAAAACACTACCGAGTGAGTGTGACCTTCACAACTGTCGGCAGAAAGCAGAGAGGAAACAATTTCAGAACAGCAGGAATAATATTTGCTGGTGACTGCCATCTTTGGGACCTTGACAGTGACAGCAGTCTGTTCCAGCTAATTGTGACAAAACTGGAAGGTCATTTGGAACGAGCAGCAATGGGAACACACTCTCTCTCTCACACAATGGAACACACTCTCACCATGGGAACACACTCTCTCTCTCACAATAAACACACTCTCTCACACAATGGCAACACACTCTCACAATGGAACACACTCTCTCTCTCACAATGGAACACACTCTCACCATGGGAACACACCCTCTCACAATGGGAACAAACTTTCATGCTCAAAGCAGGTGCATCCAAGTACAAAGCTGCTGCAAATCAGACCAGCACTGACAGCTAAGACATTGTCTCACATCATGTTTACTGTGGAGTCACAGAATCCTTCATCTAGAGATTTAAGGCTCTGATCACTCCAACAAGGTTTCACCATCTCCCACCTCAATGTCCTCCCACACAGAGAGCACATTGACACATGATGAGCATCAAATTAAAACAAAGGCAATGGGCTTAGATCATGTAAGAGATCTAGGAATCAAAAAAAGACTATTGATCCTTTTTAAGATGAGGTGTGAGGGCGAGTAGTGTTGTTAGAAATGGGGCAAAGTGTTGTTTTTGCAGATATAGAAAAAGCATACAGAAAAGGGGTACAGCAAGAGAACTATTAACCCTGCAGGTATTTAGGGACTTATCAGTGTATAATTATGGTTAATTAAACACAAACTTTGGTGGTAATTACTATAACAAAAAGTTCTTTTTGTAAAATTATGCTTTCAGCAAAAAGCTGAGATAACCGAAATGCTTGTGCTATACAAAATGATACAATCTAATGTAATGTCCGAGGATGGAATGTACCAGCAGATTTGATACAAAACGTTAAACCAGATCTAGATGTACTGTCGACAAAATAAATGTATGTGTCAGCACTTGCAGAAAGGAAGGTTGCCAACCTGGGGAAGGGGGAAGTAATAAGGGTGGAGCGCAGCTGAGCAGTGGTCTGGTACAGTGAGAGAGATTGGGTAATTAGGAGTCTGGAGAGATGACCTCACTCAGCTCAAAGGGTATAACTGTACACTAACCTAAGTTCTAATTTGCTCATTTGCTTATGCAATTGAAGCCCTTACTTGCAAGTTCGTAATAAATTGTCTTGTTTCCAGATTTGTTGGTCTCGTCTAAAATTTTATTGATTTTGTTTCTAACGGTGTCAATCTGTGAAGGAAATTATAGACTGGGCAAGGGTTAAAATAGCTGAGTTTGAGTTGGAGAAATATCTTAGAATGTACAGGATATGTTTGAAATATAGTAAATAGGAACAGGAGTAGGCCATTTGAGCCTGCTCCACCATTCTCTCTGAGCACTGTTGAACATCCAGCTCAGTCTCCTGTTCCTTCCCCTCCATACCCTGTGATCCCTTTAGCCTGATTCCTTCTTGAAAACATTCAATATTTTGGCAGAGAATTCCATTAGGCTCACCACTCTGTGGGTGAAGAAACTTTTCCTCATCTCAATCCGAAACGGCCTATGTTGCGTTTTATACTATGAACTCTGGACTCCTCAGCCATCAAGAACATCTTTCCTGTGTTTATCCTGACTAGTCCAGATTGAATTTTATAGATTTCTATGAGATCCTTGCTCTTCCAAACTCCAGTGAGTATTATCTTAACTGATCCAATCTCTGTTCACATGTCAGTTCTACGATCCCAATAATTAATCTTTGCTGCACTCCCTCCATAACTAGATCATCCTTCTTCAGATTGGGAGATCAAAATTACACACAATACTCCGCATGTTTCCCACCAATGCTGTGTACAATTGCTCCTGTACTCTAATCCTCTCACTCTGAAGACCATTCTCTTAAAGTTAAAGCACAGCTAAGAAAATTTGAAAGAGTTTTAGGCCACTGGGCCCCTTGTACTTGCTCCACTATTCACTAACAATACAGCTGATCTGATCTGTGGGACCAACTCCGCATTACTGCTTTTACCTCTGAGTGTTGATAGTCAAGAGGTTATCCTTCAGCTTTAAAAATATTCAATGATCCACTGATCACTGCTCCAAAGACTTAAATCCCTCTGGTACAAAGTAATTCCTCCTTATCTCCATCTCAAAGGAAGAGCCTTTAATTTTAAAATGTGTCCATTGTTCTACTCTCTCCCACAAGGGGATATACCTTCAATCTGTCCTCATCACTCAAGTTCCTCATTGCTGGAGCAAACAAAATCAAAAAGTGCTGGAGAAGCTCAGCAAGTCTGGCAGCGCCTGTGGAGAGAGAAACTGAGTTAGCACTTTGCGTTAGTAATACTTTGTCAGCCTGCTTTTTCTTGGTTTTCTCTCCACAAATGCTGCCTGACGTACTGAGCTTCTCCGGCACTTTGTTTCTTTCTTTTGTGTCAGTTCTTCATTTTATTCCTGAAGCTATTCTTTAAAATAATTGCATTTGTTTGAAATGAAATGCAATAACAAGAGAGATATTAAACTTTTACAAAAAGCACACTTAAAATGTCTCCCACAAGGGGATATATCTTTCAGTATCGACCCTGTCATTCAGTGTTTCTGCCAAAAATCACAGAATCGTTGCAGTATTGTGGTAGGAGGCCCTTCAGCCCATTGTACCTGCACTGGTTCTATCCCTTGTACTAATCTGCTGTTTTTTTCCCATATCCATGCTCACCATTTTTACCCAAATAACCACCCTCTCGAATACCTCAAATGAACCTGCCTCTGCCACATTTCCAGGCAGTACATTCCAGACCCTAACTACTGCCTGCTTGATAATTTTTTATCTTCCATCATTCTTGCTTCATTTGCACAATCACTTTAAAATTATGGCCCTCTCATTCTTTTCTTCTTTTAGGAGGGGGAACAGTTTCTGCCCATCTACTCAGTCCAGCTCTTTCATGATTTTGAAAACCTCAGTAAAATTTTCTCTCAACCTTCAGGGACATGATAGTCAAGAGTTTATCCTTCAGCCTTAAAAATATTTAATGATGCACTGCTCACTGCTCCAAAGACTCAAATCCCTCTGATACAAAGAAATTCCTCATCTCCATCTCAAAGGAAGAGCCTTTATTTTTAAAATGTGTCCATTGTTCTACTCTCTCCCACAAGGGGATATACCTTCAATCAGTCCTCATCACTCAAGTTCCTCATTGCTGGAGCAAACAAAATCAAAAAGTGCTGGAGAAGCTCAGCAAGTCTGGCAGCGCCTGTAGAGAGAGAAACTGAGTTAGCACTTTGCGTTAGTAACACTTTGTCAGCCTGCTTTTTCTTGGTTTTCTCTCCACAAATGCTGCCTGACGTACTGAGCTTCTCCGGCACTTTGTTTCTTTCTTTTGTGTCAGTTCTACATTTTATTCCTGAAGCTATTCTTTAAAATAATTGCATTTGTTTGAAATGAAATGCAATAACAAGAGAGATATTAATTAAACTTTTACAAAAAGCACACTTACCGAGCAGAATAATGATACAGAGCAGAATGGCTATGAGAGCCCCAGTGCTGAGACCAGGAGGGAGGATTATTGCTTCTGTATTACAGGATTGCATAGTCCCGTCACTGTCACAGGCACACACTCTAATCAGTAAGGTATTCGTGCTGCTTTGTATGGGATACTCCTTGTCAGCAATCAGGACAGGCAAAAGGTAGGTACTTGTGTCTTGACGACGAAATCCACCTCTCCTGGTTAGAATTCCTGCTGTGTTATCTGAAAGGAACATTCCACATGAAAGAGTTAAAGCATTCACTTTGTACAGGTCCCCTTCACTCCTTTCACAAGTGGAAATTTCACATGTCTTGTTTGATTGATACATTTGGATCATGCCTTAAAAATCTGTCATCTTCCTATCTGCTGTGCTTCATGCATTCATTTTATATGGTAACTTTATCATTTTAACCTACTTTTCTACTTCTGTGCAAATTGCATTTTATGTGACTAATAAAGATTACTAATCATTGTTGCATTAGTTTGCAGTCAGTCATGTTATTTAGATTGGAAACATTGTGCATTATTAAAGAATATTGACAAAGTTCAAATCTAAAAACAAATCGAATATTGTTGCTTTACAATGTACACAGCCAAATACCTTTTAGTATTCTTTGTTTCAATAGATTGGGCTCCTGTTTAAATGAATAGAATTGATCATTATATGACCATCATACATTGTAACTTTAGTTACATGTGATGACTTTCCTTTCCAAAAAAACTGGAAAGGCTCAGTTATCCAAGGTTGAAGATTCAAGGATATGCAATCGGGGAAATGGTCACACTCTCTCAGATCATAGTGGTCCTACATCCTGGGAAAGGAGCATTGGTCCCATGACTGCATGTTCCTATAGAATGAGATGTTTGTGCTGGCGGCATTTCTCAAAGATCAAATGACTTGGATTTTCCCATAAGTGAGATGGTCAGTTATTCCTTTAGATGAGATGGTCCTATTGGCGAGGTGGTCAGGTTTTCCACAGATAAGATAGTAGGGTGTTCCTGTAGGTTCGCAGGTTGGGTGTCTTTATAGGTGAGATTTTTCGTAAAATGGTCAGGGTGTTTATATATGTGAAGTGGTTGGGTGCATCTATAGGTGAGACGGTCAAGCTTTCCTGTAGGGAGATAGTGAGGTGTTCCTGTAGGTAAGATTCCAAGGTGATTCTATAGATATGATGTTTAGGTATTCCTATTGATGAGATGTTCAGGCATTCCTATGAGTGAGATGGTCGGGTTTTGTATGGGTGAGATGGTCAGGTATTCCTGTCGATGAGATGGCTAGGTAGTCCTACAAGTGAGATACTGATATATTCCTGAAGGTGAGATGATTGGATGTTTTTGTTCAGTGAGATGGTATGTTTCTGTGGAGAGAAATGGTGTGGTGTATAAAGTGGGATGGCGTGGATGGTAAATTTTCAAAGAAAGTGAGATGGCCTTAGTGGGTCTGCTGGAGAATGGAATCTCTATAGTCTGGACTTAGGAGGATCAGCCACAGAAATTTTATGTATCCTCTGTCAAAAATAAGAGTGATTAGTGGGACTAAGTGAAAAAAATGGAACGAGGAGTATTACTGTCTTGGCATTGCAGTGCTGTGAGAACAGGAAAACTTATTGTGAGACTCACTGCTTTGGCAGGTTTGTGTAATTCAGAAGGCTTAAGTTTAAAATTGTACTGTAGATAAACTTTATACTAGAAAGTCTTAATGTATTTTTATTAGGATGCTATTTAAGACAGTGCAAAGGTTGGTAGCGCTTTAACCATATGGCTAATGGGGAAGAAACTTATGAAGTTCTAAGTGGGAAATTTTCATATTTGTGTTCCATTGCTATCTAGGGATAGCAGTAAAAAGAAACTGAGACTACAAGACTGTTTGAAATTCCTTGAAGTTACCCAAGGCCTCTTGTCAAAATTGTAAAAGGGACAATTAGATAGTTGTGGGGAAGCCATGAGCATGCTTCCCATTGGCTAAGACTTGCTAATACTTGTTAGAAATTGTTAGATTGTGTTGATGCAGACGTGTGTATCTGGATAAAATGTTGCAGAGGCTACCTGTAAAAAGGATATAAAAATAGAGACACATCACTGAGCACTTAGCATCTGTCATAGGAATCATGCTGAGGATCATTTATTCAGACAGACAGAGAGAGCAAGAGTGTTGCTGGGTAGTAAGGATTTGTGTAGCACATTGTCAGTCAATGGGTATTTGAGTGGTGTCTTAAGAACGCAATGATGACCAATGTATGTGTCACAGGTTGAAGACTGACATAGGAATCCAGTACAGGAGCGTGGACTAAAATCCAATGGTAAGGCTAAAGTAACTGTCTTAAATGGGATGATTAGTCTTTGTCAGAAAATAGTCTGCATCTGAGAGAGAGAGAGAGAGGACAAAACATTTATCAGCAGGTAGCTGTGTATTGTGCACCTTGGAAAGTTGTTGGTTGAAAAATAGAATCGACCAGAGTTGAAGGCTTAAAGCTGCAAAGGAATTTGTGTGTCATGTTGACTTAGCTAAAATCTCAAAAAGGTATATTGTGAGGGAAGAGATTGAATTTAAGGAACTAAGAGGAAGATCACAGAAGTCCAGGGATCTACATAAAACGATAGTTCGACCAACATGGGTTAGAGTTGTGTCTCCTGCTGTTCACCACCTAGTGAAATGTTATGCATCGGGCTTCATTAACCAACTCAACCTTGTTAGTTTGCATCCTAAATTAGTGATTGCACTTTTTGCCAATATTACTTGTCAAGAATTTTTACCAAGAATGATGTTCACTTTTGATGACTAATATAGAGTCCAATTTCCTGCATAATGTTGACTTGCTAGGTCCTAATGTCTTCGTAGAATTGTTTCACTCTTAATGGCATAATCTGGGTGAGAAATTTCTCCAAGGTCGCTCTGAAAATAAGGTGATACAGCCTCCTAAACTGACTAACGAGTGTATTTGTGTGAGGAAACTGCAAGTTGTCAATACAACAGATCAGAACCCTAAAGTACCTGTGGATATGTTTATTCCTATTGAAATTTTTAAATTCACTGATGGGATGTGGGCATTGCTGACTGGCCCAGTATTAATTGATCATCCCTAGTTGCCCTTTAAGAAGGTGAACTGTACAGTCTATGTGCTGTAGATAGACCCACAAAGCAGTAAATGAGGGAGTTCCAGGATTTTGACCCAGTGATACTGAAGGAACAATGATATATTTCCAAGTCAGGATGGTGAGGGGCTTGGAGGGGAACTTGCACATGATGGTGTTTCTGTGTAATCTCAGTGGAATGTTACGTTCCACCATGAGTTTTTCTTTTAAAAGAGGGCTGTACAGGTAAAAGGTGCTGTGGATGTAAATTTAGTGACTGAGTGGAAGAGATAGCAGGAGGCTGACTACACATCCATTTCTCAGCAGGAAGCCATCTTCTGCAAATATGTATGTGCTTTTCCCTTCTGGTGACACACAAAAAAGGTTTAAAATTATCTACAACCCCTAGATTGTGTGTATTATTGGCCTGAATTATTAGGGTGTGGATTAGTGCACTGTGACAGTCACAGTTTGAAAGGAGATATTAAACATCTCTGCACTTCAAGTGAAAGAGAAAAGGAGTTCCTCACCCTGAGTTCTGTCAGACAGCCACAGATAAAAAATCCAACTGCTCACCTACCAGCAACGACATAACGAGTCCACAATGTGACAATCACAATATTCTAATCTACTCTTCAAGAACTGCTCAGAGGCTGATCTTTTTTTTAACTTCTATCAATTTTTTGGATTCACTCTTTGTTCTCAATGTGTGTTTATACGCTGCGTTATTATTTTTTCTTTCATTTGGTAACTAATAAACTTTTGTTAACTCAAGAAGGCTGAGTAAACGGACTCCTTTTAAAACATGAATTCAATCGGTCTAGGAGAAAGACATCGCAAAGTGAAGGGATGATTGCTTAAATTAACCTTCGTGCACCCAATTGAGAGGAGTGGGGGAGGGGGTGGTTGGTGGGATGGAGGGAGAATAAAGAAGAGGCATCAGTTCATTCCTCCCACCCAGGAGCTGAATGACCGGGGGGTAGCCTGACTATAGCTGTTGGTGCACTGAGGAATCTTGCCTGGGGATTATCCATAATAAAGCACCAAATAAGACATGATGTGTTATACCCCAAGATTGTGTAATTGTTGCAATCTTGGGTTAAGTGTCACATTTATATTGGATGCTCCTCGTGAAATTCTGGAAGCTGGGTGGGTGGTTAATGTGAGAAATCTTCAAAAGGTAGTTGGATAAGCACTTGATGTGTCATAACATGCAAGGTAATGGGCCTAATGCAATGTAATGGGACTAAGTAAGCATATATTCTTTGGCAGGATAGACTGGATGGGTGAAGGGCCTATTTTGTACTGTATCATTCTACGATTCTAGCAGGCAGGATGGATCCAGGCCATTTCATTCTGCTGTCAAACATTGCTGAAACACGCTTGGATGTTGCCAGTTTATTTCCCCAAGTCCCTCTTTCTGGCACACCACTTGCAGCTTGCCGTTTGAATCTGCCATCTGAGTCAAATTGATATTTTCAAAAGGCTGGACTGGGAGGTGCTGTGGTGAAAGTTCACACTGGGCCAGATGTTCCTTTTTATGCAAAAGCTGACATTAGACTGGTCGAGGGAATTAATGAAAGGCACAATTGGAAGATTCTTAAATGGCTAAAATTAATTATGCCAAGGCTAAGAATAAACTGCTTCATTTCCACATGTATCATGTTTCATGTAATACATATTCAAGATAATAAAAAGTGTAATATTTCACTCTGAGGTATAAACATATCTTCTTCTGAGCCACATGATCAATTGACTTACTGTCTTTATGACACAATGTTCTAAATTAAGCTCCCTGACATTATCTATAGCAGAAAAAAAAGGATCTTTTATGTACAAGTCGCTAGTAAACTGAGTAAAAACAAAATGTATATTCCTGTGTTTTGTAACTGTAATGCTGTTCCTAGATTAAAATGGAGGTAACAGTAGTTCCAGAATTTATTGGATTTAAAGTTTTAATGCCATAATTAATGACACCAGTTGGAATCCCTACAATCACATTTCTGAGTTGTAACACATGAGCTTACAATGGATAAGGAGCAGGAGTGGACCGTTCAGCCCCTCAAGCATTCTCTACTACTTAGTCATATCGTGGCTGAGCTGATTGCTTCATATTTCTGCCTACCCTGATCACCTTTCACAGTGTTGCTTATCAAAAGTCTGAAAAATATTGATGGTAGCCACGTTGCGGAACTGCTGGTGTTGGAACTGGGTTGGACAAGGTACAAAACCACACAGCAGCAGGTGAAAGTCCAACAGGTTTATTTAAAAGCTTTCAGAGTGCTGCTCCTCATGAAGGGGCAGCGCTCTGAAATCTAGTGATTTCAAATAGACCTGTTGGACTATAACCTGGTGTTGTGTGATTTTTGATCTTAAAAATATTCAAATACTCTGCTGCCATTGATGTTCTGAGGAAGGATCGCTGGACTTGAAACACAGATGCTGCCAGACCCTGCTGAGTTTCTCCAGCAATTTCCGTTTTTGTTTCAGATTTCCAGTACTGCAGTTCTTTATTTTAATTTGCGCTGACACCCAATTGCATTCGTCTTACTGACCAACTATAAGGCAAAACTTAATCTGGAAGGAAAATCAACACTTATCTCAACAAAGGAAAAATACTGGAGGCTGGCAAACTGCAATATGAGAAATGAGTGCTGGCACAGATTTAAAACCAAACAGACCTGTATCTTCAAGAGCAGTTACATGCCATCATAATATGTGATACGTCAGTCTGAACAGACTCCCCTCAGCTTCAGTCATGCCCTCTATATAATGAGGTCAATGTAGTATCTTCAGTAAGTCAGTTTTGTGTCCATAAATAGTAGCATCCATAAGGACAGTAGTTATGCTATGTTCTGATTATATAATTAGGGTTTGAAATAAACTTCTAGATATCTGTCTCAATAGCAATCTGATTCTCTGAATTGTTTGCTACATTGGCTCACATATAAAAATGACAAATCACATCAACAAACCCTCAGTTATCCAAGCAGATGTACATTAACTGTTGGAGCCTGGTCTGCTAAGTATTTCCAGCAGTACTCCAGTGCATCTCCTCCACTTCCCGCACCTCCATCCTTGAAGACCACCCTTCTAATTGCAACAAGGATAGAACCCCCTGGTCCTTACCTTCCACCCCACCAACCTCTGCATACAACGCATCATCCTCCGACATTTCTGCCACCTACAATCAGACCCCACCACCAGAGATATATTTCCCTCCCCACCCCATCCGTATTCTGCAGAGACCATTCCCTCCGTGACTGCCTTGTTAGGTACACGCTCCCCCCCACCAACCCACCCTTCACTCCCAGCACTTTCCCTTGTCACCGCATAAGGTGTAAAACCCATACCCACACCTCCCCCCTCAGTCCAAAGCTCCAGAGAATCCTTCCACATCCAGCAGAGATTTTCCTGCACATCCAAACACCTCATCTACTATATCCATTGTTTTCGATGTGGTCTCCTCTACATTAGGGAGACAGGACACCAACTTGTAGAAGGTTTCAGAGAACATCTCTGGGACAAACACACCATTCAACTCCACCACCCTGTGGCTGACCACTTCAACTCCCCCTCCCACTCTGCCAACGACATGCAAGTCCTGGGCCTCTTCCACTGCCAAATTCTAGCCACCCAATTCCCAGAGGAAGAATGCTTCATCCTCCACTGTTGGACCCTCCAACCACCAGCATCAATGTTCATTTCACCAGATTCCTCATTTCCCCTCCCTCCCAACTTATCCCAGATCCAATCCTCCAACTTGGCACTGCCCTCTTGAACTGTCCTACCTGTCCATTTTCCTTCCCACCTATCCACTCCACCCTCCACTCTGGCCTATCACAATCACTCCTCCACCTTCATCTACCTATCGCATTTCCAGCTACCGTCCCCCCAGCCCCTGCCATTTATCTCTCAGCCCCCTTGGGCCTCCCCCACATTCCTGATGAAGAGCTTATGCTCGAAATGTTGATTTTCCTGCTTCTCCGATGCTGCCTGACCTTCTGTGCTTTTCCAGCACCACACTCTTGACTCTGATCTCCAGCATGTGCAATCCTCACTTTCTCTGAAGTATTTCTAGCACCTTCTGCCTCTATAACACTTCACTGTGTCGCCCCCATACTTGGTCCTGGGTTAAATCCCTACCTTCATTATCCAGAACTGTAAAATTAGGATTGTTGGCAGATTCTGGGGTCAAACTGAAGAAAAACCTGGATCCACTTGGTGGTGAGTCCTTATCCACAGCTCCGACAGTTTGTATAAGCTGCATGTTAGAGTAACATAAAGATCAGTTCTAAACAGCTATCTATAATAGCTGAACATGCATAGATACAGCTGTATATAAACAAAACATGGAGCAAAACCTGAGTGGTCATATGGTTTAGAGCTACATACCATTTACACCACAGTTTTAAATACTATATTCCACAGAATATATAACTTGTATTTATATAGCACCTTTCATATAATTTGACTTCAAGCAGGGATTTGGTTAAAGAGATAGGTTTTGAGGAAGGTCTTGAAGGAGAAGGATTCAGGGAGGGAATGGTAAGGCTTAGGGTCCAGGGAGATGATGGCATGGCTAAACACCCACACATCCCATGAATGACTAAAACAAAATGTGACAATGACTTCACTTCTCACACAAAAGAGACCTCCTGAAGGTTGATGAAAGGCTTATGCCCGAAACGTTGACTCTCCTGCTCCTTGGATGCTGCCTGACCTGCTGTGCTTTTCCAGTGTCACCAATAATTCTGATCAGGAATGAACCAGAGGCCAAAATAGAAGAAGCATCAAAATTGGCGAGTGTTTGCAAGGCTGGAGGAGGTTACGGATGTAGGAAGCCATGTAAGAATTTGAAAACAAAGGCATGCAAATTTCAATATTGAGATATTATTTTAACTGGAGCCAATGTTGATTTAGTCAGGTGGATTGCTAATAGTGTTATTTTAAATGATCAAAAGTGACATGGTCAGACACATGTTAAGTACACCTCTGCTGATATAACCACCTGTAAATGTTAGACTCATGTACAGTGTATCTTGTTCATCAGTGTCCAAATGTCAAAGCTTGACGTGTATGTCTCTGGACTGTTATGCTCCCAGCTGATGGGAACACTGGACATCAGTCCCCACAATGAAAGCTGGCTTGATGGGCCATACATTTAAATGCTGCATTTAGTTAATATGGTGGATTAGTCACAGAAACATATTCACATGAAACTGCAAATATTCTTTAACGACAGAACACACATACATTATAAAAAAAGCAAAAACAAAATCTATATCTCTAAGATAGATAGATCTTAACACAAACAGCAAAACAAAGTTTAAACATGTTCCTAACACAATCTTATTTTAGATACTCAATTCCAGAGAAATCTAACTCCCATCTCAACTCTTCAAGTATTAACTTAGAGTCTTAGAGCCAAATGGTGCAGAAACAGGTCCTTCATGTCTGTGCCCAAATTACCGTCTGAAATGGCCCTAGGAAATCACTCAAGGGACAATTAGCGGTGGATAACAAATATGCTGGCTCAGCCAGTGACACCCACACATCCCATGAATGACTAAAACAAAATGTGACAATGACTTCAACTCTCACACAAAAGAGACCTCTTGAAGGTTGATGAAAGGCTTATGCCCGAAACGTTGACTCTCCTGCTCCTTGGATGCTGCCTGACCTGCTGTGCTTTTCCAGTGTCACACTTCTTGAGTTAGAAAAGAGAAATCAACTGCAAGATGATCAGGTATGATTAAATATTGTCTGAAGAAATATAATGAGGTCTAACTTGAGCATATTACAACTTACACTAAAACAGCATTCCTGTCCAATGAGTGAAATCACAGAATATGTGATCTCAAAAAAAATCATACAAATGCTCTAATTTCATGCAATAAGAGTGGGAGTTCATTGTTAAGACACTGTTAAGAAATCAATGGCCTTGATTTCAAGTTTCAAGTAAATAGAGTTATAGAGTTATACAGCACAGAAACAGGTCCAGGCCGACCAAGTATCCGAATATGAATTGGTCCCATTTGCCTGCGTTTGGCCTGTTCACTCTAATCTTTTCTTACCGAAGTACCTGTCCAGATGACTTTCAGATGTTGTAATTGGCCCCACTCCTACCACTCCCTCTGGCAGTTCATCCCACATATGCATCACCCTCGATGTGAAAACGTTACCACTCAGCTCCATTTTAACTCTCTCTTCTCACCTGTCATGACGGAGTTTGATTCCTAACCATGATAAAGACCAGGATTTTAGCCTTCAATGTCACGATTACTTAAATGGAAGCATTTCGGCAATAATATTTCAGTGCATTACAGAGGCAGTGGTGCACTGCCTGAGAACTAACCCTTGACGTTATATTAAAGCTACACACTCAACTTCATTCTGTGGCTAAAATAGATGTGAAAGGATCCCTGATACTAGCAACATTGGAAATGGTTATTTATCCCCTTGAGCTTGTTCTGCCATTCAGTGGGCTCATGACCTAACTCCCTATAGTCCCACTTAACCAAATCTTGTAATTCCTAGGAACAAAACAATCAAACACAGATTTAACACTAGTGCCAATTGTCATTGCACAAGAGAAATGCAAATTTCTCTCACCCTTTCTGTGCCCTTACTATTCAAAAAATGGGGAGGTCCTCTCTGTGACATGGAGAACATCGATCCCTCAGTCAACACGATCAGAAGATAGATTAGAGTCATAGAGATGTACAGCATGGAAATAGATCCTTTGGTCCAACTCGTCCATGCCAACCACATATCCGAAATTAATCTAGTCCCATTTGCCAGCACTTGCAGGTTTTACTTTTGAGCCCAGCTTTACGTCCATTCCTAATTACCTTTCAGAAGGCAGTGGTGAAAACTACTGATTGACTTGACTAATTTCAGAGGGTAGCTAAGAATCATTCACATTTGTGAGTGTTATGTATAGATGATAGATGTCTTTTCCTCAAAGGCATTAGTGAATAAGACAACATGACAATGTAGTAGTTTTCTGTTACTGCAAATGATTTAAGCTTTTCAATCCAAATTTATACAGTTAATTAAACTTAAATTTCCCAGTCGTCATGGTGGGATTTGAACATGACTGTCTGGATTATAAACCAACGTCTCTCAATTACCAATCCAGTGACATAACCATAATGTCGTTATAACTTCAAATTAAAGCGCTGGAATTCTGCTGCATGCAAATTGGTTTCTTGCTTTGATTAGATTCCCTACAATGTGGAAACAGGCCATTTGGCCCAACACATCCACACTGACCCTCCAAAAAGTAACCCCACCCAGACCCATTTCCCCACATTTATCCCTAACTAATTCATCTAACCTACATATCCCTGAACACGATGGGCAATCTAGCATAGCCAATTCACCTAACCTGCACAGCTTTGGATTGTGGGAGGAAACCCACACAGACACGGGGAGAATGTGCAAACTCCACACAGACAGGCGCCCGAAATTGGAATCAAACCCAGGTCCCTGGTGCTGTGAGGCAGCAGTGCTAACCATTGAACTACCGATTGTCATGAATAATTAAAGGAAGCATTTTGAGGCATCTTCAGGGTTCGATAACGTGTTAAAACTTTATAAATCCAAGTTCTTTTAAATATCTATTATTCTATCCTGGAATCCTGTGCAATAAAGATGGAAATTAATTAAGTTTGTCACTGTACAGCAGCTGTCCTGCTTACTAACTTGATTATTTCAATAATCTTCACACTAATCTAACATCCTCGCACTATTTAAAAACATCAGGCCATCAATTTTACAAGCACATCTAATCTATTCTGCATTGAATCCAGCTCATCCTTCATCTCACCTGTCACTTATTACTGGGATAACTGTCAGTCCCATAATGCCTACAATACAGGAGTTCCTCAAGATAGCATTCTAGAATCTTCAGCCAATAGAAAATTACAGTGCACCCTCACACAATAGAAAATCACGCTATGGAAAGCTGATATAGAAAATTGTGCAGTAGAAGCTCACTGTAGTAAATTGCTATACCTATTCAGTAGAAAGTTTGCATTATCCAACCTGGGTCCGCAATTCCTTAATCGCATTATAGCTGATTCACATTGATGAAACACCCATTATACCAGAAAAAACTGTACCTTCCTTGCATTGGATGAAGCACTCATTCTTCACTAATGGTTCAATTCTTCAGAGAATGAAGCAGTCTGCGCTCTCAAACAGGAAGACTTGAACAGTTCCCAGGCTTGGGTTGATATCTAACAATCATGCCACAAAAGGGCCAACCAAAAACCATCTGCAAACAGCTAAGCAGCTTCTCTTCATCATTCAATGGTGTTGCTATCGTCAACTTTCTCATACTCAGTCTCTCAGACTGTCACCACTGAATAGAAGCACAGCTGGTGTGGCTACAAACACATCCTAATCAGTAAACCAAGTCAGAGGTTGAATGTTCTATAGCAACTGGCTTACCTCTTGACTTTCTAGAACCTCATCATTCCCCAAAAGATGAGGGAGTTTGAAGGAATTCTGTCCAAATTGGCAATGCAGCTACAGCAACATTGAAGACCCTCAACATCATCCAGAACAAAGCAGGAGATACACAAGAACATCAGACCTAGGAGCAGGAGTAGGCCATCTGGTCCTTCAAGCCTGCTCTGCCATTCAATAAGATCATGACTGATCTTTTCATGGCCTCAGCTCCACTTAGCCGTCCTTTACTATTAAATTCCTTTACTATTCAAAACGTTATCTATCTTAGCTTTTAAAACATAGTTGATCCCGAGGGTTGAGCCTGGACTTCATCCACTTTAACTATTCATTGCCCCACTACTGATATTGTACCATCTGTATCATCTACAAAGGAATAAGTTGATTAGGGATAGTCAACACGATTTTGTGAAGGGTAGGTCGTACCTCACAAACCTTATTCAGTTCTTCGAGAAGGTGACCAAACAGGTGGATGAGGGTAAAGTGGTTGATGTGGTGTATATGGATTTCAGTAAGGCATTTGATAAGGTTCCACATGGTAGGTTATTGCACAAAATATGGAGGCATGGGATTGAGGGGGATTTAAAGGTTTGGATCAGAAATTGGCTAGCTGAAAAAAGACAGAGGTTGGTGGTTGTTGGGAAATGTTCATCCTGGAGTTCAGTTACTAGTGGTGTACCACAAGGATCTGGTTTGGGGCCACTGCTGTTTGCCATTTTTATAAATGACCTAGATGATGGCTTAGAAGGATGGGTTAGTAAATTTGCGGATGACAATGAGGTCGGTAGAGTTGTGGATAGTGAAGAAGGATGTTGTAGGTTACAGAGAGACATAGATCAGCTGCAGAGCTGGGCTGAGAGGTGGCAAATGGAGTTTAATGTGCAAAAGTGTGAGGTGATCCACTTTGGAAGGAGTAACAGGAATGCAGAGTACTGGGCTAATGGTAAGATTCTTGGTAGTGTAGATGAGCAGAGACATAGATCCCTGAAAGTTGCCAACCAGGTTGATAGGGTTGTTAAGAAGGTATATGGTGTATTAGCTTTTACTGGCAGAGGAATTGAGTTTTGGAACCATGAGGTCATGTTCAGCTGTACAAAACTCTGGTGTGGCCACATTTGGAATATTGCATACAATTCTGGTCACCACATTATAGGAAGGCTGTGGAAGTTTTGGAAAGGGTTCACAGGAGATTTACTAGGGTGTTGCCTGATACGGATGGAAGGTCTTCTGAGGAAAGACTGAGGGACTTGGGGCTGTTTTCGTTAGAGAGAAAAAGGTTGGGAGGTGACTTAGTTGAGCATGTAAGATAATCAGAGGGTTAGATAGGGTGGACAGTGAGAGCCTTTTTCCGCAGATGACAATGGATAGCACAAGGGGACATAGCTTTAAATTGAGGGGTGATAGATATAGGACAGATGTCAGGGGTAGTTTCTTTACTCAGAGAGTAGTAGGGTAATGGAACGCATTGCCTGCAACAGTAGTAGATACACCAAATTTAAGGGCATTTAAATGGTCATTGGAAAGGCATATGGATGAGAATGGACCAGCGTAGGTTAGATGGCCTTCAGATTGGTTCCACAGGTCAGTACAACATCGAAGACTGAAGGGAAGGGTCTGTACTACCTTGTAATGTTCTAAGATCTATGTTTTATGTAGATACACTGGAATAACTCACCAAGCTTTCAACCTTATGATCATCCAACAGAACAAGGCAAGAACTAGATGGAAGCACCACCAGCCTCAATCATCCCATTCAGTACGGTATCCTAATGCTGAAATAACCTGTTCCTTCATTGTCACTGGATCAAACTCTTGAAGTTCTTCTTAACAATAAAGGTGCAGTTTCCCTATGCTCGATGCAGAAAGTGCTCATTACTACTTTCTAACGGGCACAAATCAAGGCTCCTCTGATCAGCAACACCTGGCACATCCAAAAAATGAGTTTTCTTTAATAATGATTGTTGTTTCTGAAGGCTGCAGGACACTTAATACGGAAATAGTTAACTGGGTGCAGGTGAAGTGCCTCCCCTGAGATACAACTTAAGGGAGACCACAAATATCCAGGTCACTTTTCAGGAGGTTAAAACATGTAATTACATGTAAAATTACAGACACTGACCAACACTGAAATGTAGATGTATCCTTATTATAATGGGTCTCATTCTGAACTCAAATAAAACTACTTGCAACAAATTTACTTACAAGTAGGTTAATTTTAAATAAACATTTTTTTCTTCTATATTTTTGTTTTTCAATTACAATGTAAGGTTCCCTTCAGTTCCTTTCAGCTCTTCTTTCTTCAGTTAAAGGACAAGAATTTTTTATTTTAGCATGGTCCAAATTGTTGGCTCTCTGGATTAGTCACCCAAGATGGGTAATCAGGGTATTTTCAATACTGTAAGGATAATGTCATGTCCCTTAAAGGTGTACTTACTGTGAGACACAATACAATGTCCCCACTTTTCCAATAAAATAATCCCAAACAGATATACATGGTTGGATACAGATGTATGTTATCAATTTAATAATTAAACAAACATAATACAGAGTTTGTAAGATTAAAACTTCAATCTTCAGTGCAAACTTTGGAGGCTTCATAACTTTAGTGACTTTATGCCTATCTGGAGAGGCATGCATTTTTCTCTAACATACCTGTTTGACACCTCAGTTGTCTTGTTGCTGATTACTGTCACTTAACATCTCTGCACAACCATTAGATTAGATTAGATTACATTACTTACAGTGTGGAAACAGGCCCTTAGGCCCAAGAAATCCACACCGACCCTCCGAAGAGCAACCCACCCAGGCCCATTGCCCCACATTTACCCCTTCACCTAACACTATGGGGCAATATTAGCATGACCAATACACCTAACCTGCACATTTTTGGACTGTGGGAGGAAACCGGAGCACCCGGAGGAAACATACACAGACACAGGGAGAATGTGCAAACTCCACACAGACAGTCGCCTGAGGCAGGAATTGAACCCGGATCTCTGACACCGTGAAGCAGCAGTGCTAACCACTGTGTCACCGTGCCACCCATTATTGTCAGAAAGTTCTGCCTCACTGTCTACGTGTATGCTTAGTGTGTGTAGTTGGTCTGAGCTGGCTTCTGTTCCTTTGCAATGTAGTAGAATGATGATTTGTGGCTTTTTATGATCTGAACAGATTGCAATTTCTAAAACCTTTTGCTGGTATCTGAGCATTTATATTTGCATTGGTGTTACTAATTCACAGTCTCTGTCCAGAGCAGGTTTGGGAGTTTTTTACCTTCTGGTTTATTGTGTATCGTTTCATTTGCTCCTGTTCTTGCAATGCAGCTTTTTAATGTTTTGCTTTGTCTTAATTGAGGCAAACATAAACATTTATTTTATTTAGAAAGAACTAATAGTCTAACCAAAAATAAATCAGCTCTGTTTTCTTGGCAATTAATGCCCTGTTTGCAGACTAATTAATGTCCTCGGAAACAGATGCAGTTAAGAGGTAAAATTCTCTTCTGTCCAAAGCTAATCTATGTTCGTCATCAACTTGATTTCCCAATAACCACCACCGAAATGATAGAATCTTTTATAGATAGCTATAGTTCATGGTATGAACTTTCCTCCAGCAGGGCATTTTGCTTGCTGTGGCAATGTTTATGCAATCACCCGTAACATACAATATTGGGTGTAGATATTGTGGTATTAAAGGATGTTATAAACATTTGTTACAACTAACTATTATTTATAAGCATTACATTCCACGGGCACACAAGTATCTTGGGCTAATATTAAGCTTCTAGTTACACATAGGATCTTGCTTACACCAAAGTGTCATGCTGCAAATGCACTGAGGTAGGATGGACTATGAGACATTTATACCTCCTGTTTATTTACTATGATATAATGATGATGATATGAACAGCTCTCTTAAAGGTACATTGACATACTAATCACGAGACACAAAGACCTTGTGGAACTCCAAATGCACTGACCCTGTGGGCTAATTGAACTTCTAAAGGGTAATTCTCCAGACCTCTGGAACCCTCTGAAAAAGGGTGTTTTGAGTCAAAGAATTCAGATAATTCTTATGTACTTGAATAGTTACTCAGGAAATGTTTCATGAAAAAAGTCCACATCCAATCCTGGATGACTACATACCTTCAACTTTCCAACCCTGTCTATACTTCCCTCCAACCCTTCCAGCTACCCCCTTGAGGCCCAAATCCACTCAATCCCTTGATCATAACCTCTGAGCCATCTCTTCTCCAACCTTACCTGAATGGCCACTATCACTTGAAACTCTCCCTCCCCCAATGCTTATAATACCCTCCCTACTCCCCAGTAGTCTAACTCCTTCCCACCTGAACTGGACTAGCCCCTACTACCAGAGTCTACTACTCCTGATCTGACAATCTAACCCATCACCTGACACTCCAACAGGATTTAACCAGCCCCCAACCTGACAACATTCCCTCCACCTGACTACATCACCCTAACCTGTTAGCTACTTGCCCACCTCTCACCCAATCCACTTACAAAGCTGCACACTGGGGAGGCCATGGACTGTTAATCCAGAGGCCCAGGTAATGTTGAGGAGACCAGGGTTCAAATCCCATCATGGCAGATGGTGGAATTTGAAAATGATGATAAAGGAAAAACTGGAACTGAGAGTCTAATAGTGGCCGGAAAACCCATCTGGTTCATTATTAGGGAAGGATCCTTACCGGGTCTGACCTACATGTGACTCCAGACCCACAGCAATGTGGTTGACTCTGAACTATCCCCGGGCAATAAATGCTGGCTTAGCCAATGATGCCCTCATCCCATGAATGAAAAAAAGACTCACCCCTTCACTAAATACTTTGTGACCCTTAAACTATTACATATCAGAATATAGTGACTACTGCAATAAAAAGGGACTTGGCTTCTGTGCAGATTCTCATTAAGGTTTTCTACAGTGAGGGAGGTTCTGTATGAGTCCTGATTGGACAGAAAAATATTTCATATAATTCAGTGAATGTGGGCATCACTGGTGAGCCCTGACTCTCCTGGTCCTCAGAAGCTGCCTGACCTGCTGTGCTTTTTCCAGTGCCACATTTTATCAGCATTTTACTGCACATCTCTAATTGTCCAGAAGACAGATAAGAGTCAAACACATCACTGTGGGTCTGGAGTCACATGTAGGCCAGATCAGGTAAGGACAGCACTTTCCTTCCTGAAAGGATATTAATGAACCAGATGGGTTTTACATCTGACAACAGGTAACAGTTTTAGGGTCGCCATTACAGTTCTTAATTTCTTTTCATATCCAGAAGCTCTTACACACAACTGAACAATGTTTTTTCCATCACCAAATCACCTGTGGGTTTTTTTTTAATCATCTATTCACCGCCACCAGTAAATCTCCCGCATTGGCCAGGTGATTAATTTCCATGCAAAACCCATTAAGGTCCAGGTAGACCATCAAAGGTGAGGGAGAGGGGGCCAAATGAAAATGGAGTTGGAAGGAAGCCATTAGACTTTGATTCCATATTTTATTGACTTCCAACTTCATCATTTGTCATCTCAGCGTTCCTAGAATTTACAGGAGCTGTTGATTAAAAAAACTAATGATAATACCCGGAGGCCATTGTTTCCCCTAACATGGGCCAGTTTCCTGTCCTGTTAGCATAGGGAGAAAAAGGAGTTCTGATGCTAATTGGAAGATTGGTCTCATGATATTGCCAAAGTGGCAAGGTGGAGTAGGGCACAGATAGCTCTTTAGCCTTAAGAGAAAAGAATATGAAATAATGAGCACAGATTGCAAGGTGTGATTGAACAGCCCTCTCTCTTGGCACTGTGGGGGTGAGCTGGGAAAAGCCAGCCTGGTGGCAATGACAGGGCAATAAAGCTACTTCTCAATTCTAAATTCTCAATTCTACTCCTCTTCAACTCTGAAAACAACTTACCTGGCCAGCTTTTGCATTCTCACAGACAAAAGTCTCATAAACCACGGGAAACTCTGGAGCATTATCATTGATGTCTAAAACCTTGATAAGTACTGGCACTCGGCTAGTTTGCCTTGAATTTTCCAAAACTGCAAAAAAGCACAAAGAAACATAATTCAAAATGGCTTACACGGATTCTACTGAAGGATTCAAGAATATTTAATCTGACAATAATTCTGATATGAGACCAAATCTACTTAAAAGGAGGAATCCTAGAAAATTAACTATTCAAATTCAAGTATATAACTCTGTCGCCGTGAAACAGGAGGAGGCTATTCAGCCCCTCAAGCCTGTTGTACCAATAAATGAGATGTGGCTGATCTATACTCTACCTCCACTCACCTGACATGGGTCCAAATCCCCTAACAACCCCTGCCTCACAAGAATCTATCAATCCCACATTTATCCGACTCAATAAAAACATGAATCTTTGTGTTCTCTGTTACATGTGCTAACATACATTGATCAGCATTTGTTGCCTATTCCTAATTGTTCTTGAACTGAATGGCTTCAAAGGCTAGTTAAGAGTCAATCACATGACATTTAGTCCAGGAGTCTTATGCAGGCCAGAGCGGGTAAGTATGGCAGATTTCCTTTCCTCAGAACATTAGTGAATAAAATTGCTTTTTCACAAATGTGACCGACACTAGATTTGTATTCCAGATTAATTAATTAATGTTTGTTGCCAACACCACAACTAGTTGGCGCACCACCTGCAGATGTGTACAATCAAAGTGCTACTATTAAACTTACAGCCAAAGCAAATTCTGTGTGCTATATATGAATGTAAACAAGGTAATCAGGGCCAGAGTATATTTGGGAGAAATTGCTCATGGTAAAAAAAAATAACATCAAGAGTTTCTGATCTATTTTGCTGCCAAACAAAATTCCATTAAAGCTCTCCCTCTACCTATTTACGACTCGAGTCTTTCATATTTTAAATAACCACAGAAAGACACTTCAGTTACAGTGGATACTAGAAAACTATTGCATATTTGATATGAATGAGCCTTCAAATATTACAAAGATTACTATTTTGGATGGTTTCAACTATCACTGAGACCTTGGTTTTACACAAATGCTGTAACACTAAAGGTACAAATGCACATGCTCAGAAACATAGACAGCACGTTTAATGGTGGTGCCTTATCTTCCGCATTGGGAACACACATCCTGTTAACACAAAGAAATTAAATTCTACCAGCTGATTGTGATGGAATTTGAACCCAAGCTCTTACAGCATTAACTCTGGGTTTCTGGATTGCTAGGGTGGTCACATCAGTCGTACATCAATATCTCCCTTGTAGCATATTGCTAATCTCAGTGAACTAGTAATCCAGAGGTCTAGGCTAGTGCTCTGGACACTGGCTTTCAAATTGACAGCTAGTGGAAATTAAATTCAAATTAATAAAATTGGGAATGGTGGCCTTTGGTAGTTCAGTGGTAGTGTCCCTACTGTTGGACCAGAAGGCCTGGGTTTAAGTCCCACTTGTTCCAGAGGTGTGTAATAACATCTCTGAACATGTTGATTAGAAACTAGCTAAAATCAGGAAATGAAAGCTAATCTTAATAAAGGTGACTATGAAGCCATCATCAATGTTAAAAACCCATCTGGTTCACTGCTGTCCTTCAAGAAGGGAATCTTCTGGGCTTAGTCAGGCCAGCCAACATGTGACTCCAGAACCACAGCAATGTGGATAACTCTTAACTGACCTCTGAAATAGCCCAGCAAGCCAGTCAGGGGAAATGAACAATGGACAACAAAAGCTGTCCTTGGCAGCCATGTTCACACGTCATTTAACCAGAAAGAATATACTGGAGGAGTAGTTTCGGAACATTAAAAATTAAGTTCCAAAAAGCCCATCTTTTGCTTCACGTGGAACAGTATGGAATGTGAGACCCGTATGTTGTGTCTTCAAAGGCTGCAATTCAATTCAGGAGTTCAGCTTTGTTTGTTGGAGGAGGTGAGGCTTAACGTTGGATTGGGAAGTTGGATGTTAGTCATTTTCACCCCTGCTGTGAGAGCCAACACTTTATCCCTGAGTGAGGGGACCAGCTGTTTCAGCTGTTGACTTGTCTGACTGTGAGGTGCTCTGTGCCCCCACTGACTGCACTGACATTGCTGACTGGGAAATGGTCTGTTACAAAGAACATCCTGAAACCCAAAGGCCGAAAAATGGGAGTGGGTGAGCATTGTCAATTAATTCAGTGATGCAAGAAAGCTGATTGGGTGCAGGTGTTCACAGGTATAGGGACGGCTGGAAAATGGGAAGCCTTCAGAAATGATATATCGAGAGTCTAGAGAAAGTATATTTCTGTTAAGGTGAAAGGAAAGGCTGGTAGGTATAGGGAATGCTGGATGACTAAAGAAATTGAGGGTTTGGTTAAGAAAATGAAGGAAGCATATGTCAGGTATAGACAGGATAGATTGAGTGAATCCTTAGAAGAGTATAAAGGAGGTAGGAGTATACTTAAGAGAGGAATCAGGAGAGCAAAAAGCGGACATGAGATAGCTTTGGTAAATAGAGTTAAGGAGAATCCAAAGGGTTTTTATAAATACATTAAGGACAAAAGAGTAACTAGGGTGAGAATAGGGCCCGTCAAAGATCAGCAAGGCGACCTTTGTGTGGAGTGGCAGGAGATGGGGCAGATGCTAAACGAATATTTTGCATCAGTATTTACTGTGAAAAAGGATATGGAAGATATGGAATGTAGGGAAATAGATGATGACACCTTGAAAAACATCCATATTACAGAGGAGGAAGTGCTGGATGTCTTGAAATGCATAAAAGTAGATAAATCCACAGGACCTGATCAGGCTTTGTGAGTGGGAAATCATGTCCCACAAATTTGATTGAGTTTTTTGAAGAAGTAACAAAGACAATTGACGAGGGCAGAGCAGTAGATGTGATCTATATGGACTTTAGTAAGGCATTTGACAAGGTTCCCCATGGGAGACTGGTGAGCAAGGTTAGATCTCATGGAATACAGGGCGAACTAGCCATTTGGATACAGAACTGGCTCAAAGGTAGAAGACTGAGGTTGGTGGTGGAGGGTTGTTTTTCAGACTGGAGGCCTGTGACCAGTGTAGTGCCACAAGGATCGGAGCTGGGTCCACTACTTTGCATCATTTATATGAATGATTTGGATGCGAGCATAAGAGGTATAGTTAGTAAGTTTACAGATGACACCAAAATTGGAGGTGTAGTGGACAGCGAAGAGGGTTACCTCAGATTACAAAGGGTCTTGATCAGATGGGCCAATGGGCTGAGAAGTGGCAGATGGAGTTTAAGTTAGATAAATGTGAGGTGCTGAATTTTGGGAAAGCCAATCTTAGCAGACTTATGCACTTAATGGTACGGTCCTCGGGAGTGTTGCTGAACAAAGAGACCTTTGAGCGCAGGTTCATAGCTCCTTGAAAGTAGAGTCACAGGTAGATAGGATAGTGAAGAAGGCATTTGATATCCTTTCCTTTATTGGTCAGAGTATTGAGTACAGGAGTTGGAAGGTTATGTTGCGGCTGGACAGGACGTTGGTTAGGCCACTGTTGGAATATTGTGGGCAATTCTGGTCTTATTCCTATTGGAAAGATGTTATGAAACTTGAAAGGGTTCAGAAAAGATTTACAAGGATGTTGCCAGGGTTGGAGGATTTGAACTATAGGGAGAAGTTGAATAGGTTAGATTCCCTACAGTATGGAAACAGGCCTTTGGCCCTCCCAGTCCACACTGACCCTCTGAAGAGTAACCTACCCAGACCCATTTACCTCTGACTAGTGCACCTAACACTGAGAGCAATTTACCTGGCCTGCATATCTTTGGACTGTGGGAGGAAACCGGAGCACTCGGAGGAAACTCACGCAGACACAGTGAGAATGTACAAATGCCACACAGACAGTCGCCAGAGGCAGGAATTGAACCTGGGATCCTAGTGCTATAAGGCAGCAGTGCTAACCACTGAGTCACCGTGCCGCCCCTAGGCTAGGGCTGTTTTCCCTGGAGTGTCAGAGACTGAGGGGTGACCTTATGGAGGTTTGTAAAATCATGAGGGGCATGGATAGAATAAATAGACAAAGTCTTTTCCCTGGGTGGGAGTCCAGAACTAGAGGGCATAGATTTAGGTTGAGAGGGGAAAGATATAAAAGAGTCCTAAGGGACAACTTTTTCATTCATAGGATGGTACGTGTATGGAATGAGCTGCCAGAGAAAGTGGTGGTACAATTGCAACATTTAAGAGGCATTTGGATGGGTATATGAATAGGAAGGGTTTGGAGGGACATGTGCCGGGTAGTGGCAGGTGGGACTAGATTGGGTTGGGATATCTGTTCGGCATGAATGGGTTGGACGGAAGGGTCTGTTTCCGTGCTGTACATCTCTATGACTCTATAACACATGATGCGTCAGCTCCTAAATTATTCATATTGTAACCAATAGTTGGTGTTACATTGAATTTTTGATTCATGGAATGATTATAGTACAGAAGGAAGCCATTTATACAATTGTGTCTGTGTCTCTCCATAAGAAAAACCCACCCATCTCACTCTCCTGTCTTTTCTCTAATGCTCTACAAATGTTTTCTCTTCAGATAACCATCCAATGTTCTACTGAAAGTGATTATTGAATCTGTCTCCATTGCACTCTTAGGCATTGGGATCTATAAAATATTCCCCCCAGACAAAAAAGCCGAATTGGGAAATAAACTAACAAAAGTACAACCATAAGAATTAGTGTTGAGATTAACTTCGAAAGGATGCAGAACTGTAACTGACACTCCTGTAATTTTTAAAGGCATCCAAAACCCAATATGCTGAATATTGAACCTTGATTTTTCTTTCCAAATCATCATTACTTACTTTGTGTAAGTTGATCTCCCATTCGCTTCAATATTAGTAAACATTAAAATATATAAATTAGGTTCTTGATTTCTGTAACCCATGTTACACTAGTTTATCAAGTCAAGATCTGGGAACACTACCCCCTGCAAGTTACCCTCCAAGTCATTCATCATCCTGACTTGGAAATCTATCGCTGTTCTTTCAGTGTCACTGGAAATGAATCCCAGAACTCCATCCCTAGCAGCACAGTGAGTGAAGCTACACATCACAGATTGCAGCAGTTCAAGAAGGTAACTCACCATCACCTTCTCAAAGCCAACCAGGGAGGGGCAATAAATGCTGGTCTGGCCAAGTGCCCAGAACTCCTGAACAAATAAATATTTTTAAAAAATATATCCATGTTGGTGGGAATTATTCTGCAACGGAGGCAGCAAAGCTAGAACCAACATTCTGAATGAAGGGGTTTTGCCCAAAACATTGATTCTCCTGCTCCTCGGATGCTGCCTGACCTGCTGCGCTTTTCCAACACCACACTCTGGACCCTACAAACTACTGCACCACCAACAAGTGAGAGGATGTAATTGAACTCGACTGGCAGACCATACAATGAAGGAGCAGAAGAAAGCCATTTAGCCAATCGAGTTCTAGCATTCAATGAGACAATAATTAATCAGTAAATCCTCAACTTAACTTTCCTGCCATTTTTCTATAATCCTTGACCTCTTTACTGATTAAAAATATATTTATGTCAGCCTTCAATACACTTAATGACTGAGCGAGAAGATTTGTAGCTCAGGTTGAGGTTCTGGATGTGAGTTTGCTCACTGAGTTGGAAGGTTCGTTTTCAGACGTTTCATCACCATACTTGGTAACATCTTCAGTGAGCCTCCCGTGAAGCTTCATCTGGAGGCTTACTGAGGGTATTGCCTAGTATGGTGACAAATTGTCTGAAAATTAACCTTCCAGCTCAGCGAGCAAACCTATATCTAGAACTTAATGACTGAGTCTCAACAGCCCTCTGTAGTAAAGAATTTCACAGGTACACTACCATCTGAGAGAAGAAATGTCTCCTCCTCTCTGAATTAAAGTACAACCCCTAATTCTGAGATAATGCCCTCTTATCCAAGTCTCTTCCAAAATGTGAAGCAATCTTTCTCCATCTACACTGCCAAATCCTCTAATAATTTTGTAGACTTCAAGAGGGTCATCCTTTATTTTTCCAAATGCCAATGAGTAGTGGGTCAATGAACTTCTCCTCAAAAGACAGTCCAATCATCAGCTCAGTGAACCTAATCTTGACTGCCTCCTATGCCAGTATACCTTTCATTAAATCAGAAGCCCAGTTCAGAGTATTCTAACTGTGGATTAATTTGTGCTTTGTGTTAGTTTAACAAAAACTCTACTCTGTTTCCTTTGAAATAAAGGCCAATATTGAATTTCCTTCCCCTATCTCTGCTGAACTTGGATGCCAGCAATGTGTGATTCATCGATGAAAACTCCCAAATCCCTCTGTGCTGAAGATTTCTTCAGTCTTCCTCCACTTAAATCATATTTAGCTCCACTCTTCTTCCTCCCACATAATGGTCCATATATCAGTTTTTGTCCCCTCACCTGTCTGTATCCCTCTACAGACTCTCTGTGTCATCGCAACCATTTGCCTTCCCATTTATTTTTGTGTCATCCACAAACTTGATGAGAGTACATTCACTTCCCTCATCTAGTGTGACAAATCTGTGGAGAAATTGCATTTTAAACATAAACATTCATACAGGAAAATGTTTATGTGAGTTGTGCAGGGAGATGTGATATTTCACACCCAGATGAATTATCCTATTCACCTTTTCAGTTCTTTCCCCTTGGCTCATGTGCACTGCCATCATTCTCGAAGATGCGTTGGCACAGTTTCAGTGCCAGTATTCTGTCTTTCATGCTCAGAGCTGGTACAATGGGTTAAATGCTGTATTGGATGGGCCAAAGGGTGACAGGTTAATACTCAACAGCTGCATGAGACAGTAGATTTTATCAGATGGGCTGAAGGGCTGCAATTGTTGATGATACTTGATAAGCTACATGAGTTTGAATGAGATGGCAGCTGCAGCTTGTTTTTTTCTCCTGTATCTGTACTAGCAAGCAGTTTTGTTTTCTGTCTTTCTGTGCTAGTTTTTTGTTACACTGTGTAAGGGAGAGAGTTTCATTCCAAGTGGTTGGGACTTCCCCTCGGACTGGGATTGTGAATGGTGTAAGGAGGGAACCTAAGCCCCAGACCAGCCATCGATCGAGGGGTCCCCGATGGGCAGGAGGGTGTGAGGCTCATTGCTTACCTTTCCATAATTTTTTATTACTTAACAGATGTTCATAGTTTAGTCTTTTATTTTTCCTTCCTTTTCTATCTTCTATTATTAATCAATAAATATTCATATTTACGCAAATTGCTATTGTTTAGTTTTCTTTTAATCACATTTAACCAAATCTGTAACGAACTGCTTGGAAACACCCTGATTTCTCACTGTGAATTGTTCACACTGCTAGCAGCAGCTGCAATCCTATACCTCACAATTATCTTTCCAGATACAAACCCAATCGGGAAGTAAGAATTCTCAAGCTATTTGGCTGGGAGCTTTGCACAATTCAAATGGACATCAGACATTTCAGATACCACTTTCAGATTTATGAACACGATGTAAAAACTAGGAGCTGGAGTAGACAATTCAGCCCCTTGAGCCTACTCCATCATTTGATATGGTCTCATCTCAGCCTCAACTCCACTTTCCTGCCCTCTCCATTGTTCTTTTACCTGTTACTAATTCAAAATCTGTCTATTCTCTCCTTAAATGTACTCAATGTCTAGGCTTCCACCACACTCTGGGGGAGTGAATTCCACAGATTCATGACCCTTTGAGAGAAGTTATTCTTCATCCTATCTGTTTTAAAACTGCTATCCCTAAAACAATAATTCCAGATTGCTCCACATGAGGAAACATAGCTCTACATCTGTTTTGTTAATTCCCTTTAGCATCTTGTAGTCCTCAACTAGGTCTCCTCTCATTCTTCTCTCTCCAGACAGCATTGGCCTGAACTGCTCTCTGCAATTCCTCTGCAGCTCTCTGCTATCTACAAGATGCACTGCAGAAATTCACCAAAGATCCTCAGACAGCACCTTCTAAACCAACGACCACTTCCATCTAGAAGGGCAAAGGCAGCAGATACATGGGTACACCACCACCACCTTCAAGTTCCCCTCCAAGACATGCTGGCATGGACATATATCACCGCTCCTTCATTGTCACCAGGTCAAAATCCTGGAATTCCCTCCCTAATGGCATTGTGGACCAACTTATAGCAGGTGGACTGTGGTCATTCAGAAGGCAGCTCACCACCATCTTCTCCAGAGCAATTAGGAATAGGCAAGCCCCATCCCACAAATGAATAAAAAACAATACAACCCCTTGTCGCTTGTAGTGGCATGGAAAACTTCTCAACAGAATTTCACTGAGAAATAATTCATTATATAGGCTATTGGTGTTTTATAGTGATTTAAAAGTATGCAATTTTTACACCATGGTGCTGTCCTTTAGAAGTGTGCTCCCTTTTTATCAAAGGAGCTTATATATCAATATAACAGTTTGGAGCGACTACAGTTTACAGAACTTTGAGATGCAGAGGCATCTGGGTGTTCTTGCGTATGACTTGTAAGAAGTTAGCGTGCAGGTCCCAGCAAGTACTTAGAAAAGTTAATATAATGTTATCATTTATCATGAGGGGAAATTAATGCAAAAGTAGGGACATTGTGCTTCAGATAAATAGGACACAGATGTGATTGCATCATGAAGTTCTTGGCTCAGAGAGAAGTGAATCTGTGGAATTCATTACCACAGAGCACTGTAAAGGCTGGGTTTTGAATATGTTCAAGGGTGAGATCAATAGCAAGGGTTGTGAGAAAAAGGCAGGAAAGTGGAGTTGAGGATTATCAGATCTCATTGAATGGCAAAGCAGACTCAATGGGCTGAATGGTCTACTTCTACTCTTACGTCTTATGGCCCGTTCAACGTCAGTATTTTGTCAAGCTTGCTCAAAGCTATTACAGTTAAACATTGGAGTTAAATACTGCGTATAGCATTGGTCCCCTTGTTTAAATAAGGATGCAAATGCTTTGGGGGTGAAGTGATTGTAAAGAGGTCAGCCAGGTGGATCTTATAGAATATGAGTTTCCTGATTGGGAGCCCTGGCTGACGGATAAGAACAGGAGTGTAAGAGATTCTACTCACTCTGCAGGCTGGCTCTGAGGGAGCTGGGTCGGTGTCAAGGACTCTCCACGTGTAAATAAAGGGTGACATGCTGACGGGAAACTGGCCTCTGCGGAATTGGTTCAGGAGACAGTTCGGAGATGTTTTACCAGACTAATACATGGAATAGACAGGCTGTTTTACAAGGAAAGGTTGGACAGATCAGACTTGTATCTGCTGGAGTTAGAAGAATTGGAGGTAACTTTATTGAAAGATATACCATCCTGATGGGTTTGATCAGGTGAATGTGGAGAGATTATTTCTTCTGACAGGAGAATCGAGAACTTGGGGCTATGGTTTAAAAATCGCACATTTTGAACAGAGATTAGGCTAAATATATTTCCCTAAATCCTTAGAACTCTTCCTGATAAGGTGGTGGAATGGGGTCCTTAAATATTTTAAAGGCAGATGTGGACAGATTCTTGCTAAGCAAGGGATGAAAGGTTATGCCGGGTAGGAAGGAATTTGTAATTACAGTCAGACTGTGCATAATGTTATCACAGGCTCACAGTGATGAAGGACTTCCTCCCACTGGTTGCTTGTATGTTGGTATATAGACGCATGTGGTTCAAGATTGGCTGTCACAGAGGGTTCTGAATTTGATCATACAGATATCATCTCGTAGTCGCTACACACAAATTTACGTTATGTGACTGTTCTCTCACCAGAGAGGTATACGCCACACATTTTGGTAAATGTTTTCATCAAGCTCAGCAAGAGGCTGGAAAGACTTCTCACTTCGAGGCAGATTCTCGAACAAAGCGAAACTCACGCTAACGGTCTTAATAACCCTCAGTTTGATGATAAAAACATCCTACTCTTTGCCCACCACTGGTTTAAACAATGTTAAATTAGAGGAGCAGTGCAAAGAAACTGAAACAAAGCAGCAGCAATATTGACACTGACCTGTCTCGATTGCTATGACAGTAATATTATGCCAAGGCATTTCTTCTCGGTCAAGAGGTTTCAAAGTTACAATTGATCCATTGGCAGAGTTTATGTTGAAATATCTGTCCAAATCAGTGTGCCGATCGATTGAGTAACTGAAAGAATCAAGAAAAAAAAAGTAATTTATGTAACTTATCACCAGCTTCCAAATAAACTCATAAGATCTACATTGTTGGTCTATTTTCTTTGTTGATCTCTGATACATCTCAAATGCGTTTGTCTCTCACCCAGCAATTGGCTTCCTGACTCAGTGTGTTGTTCACTACTCAGGATCTAGTCAAATGTCAGCAAGACCATTGGTGCCAGTGAATTTATCTGTAAAATCCTTCAGAAATAAACATAATTTCTGGTGATTGTTTGAAGTTTGGCCTGTGTCCTGATGAGTGCAAGATGAAAAGCTTCAGTGGCATGTGTCTTTTCACCAAAATTCATTTAGCTGTCAAGAAGGCATCAACCAGTGATGATCAGTAAATATTATCTGTAGATAACGCTCACATCCCATAAAGCTATAAAACAAAACATGGATGAGGAACAATTAGAATAAAGGTCAGTTACTATAGCCTGACCAGAGCAGAGAGCTGCTCTCTCATTAGAGACAGAAAACTGGTTATGGTGAAGGGTCACTGGACATGAATCATTAACTCTGTTTCTCTCTCCACAACCCTACTGAGTTTCTTCAGCAACTTCTGCTTTAGATTTTCAGCACCCGCAGTTCCTTGTTTTATTTTACATGAGATGAAACTGGTGGCAGTCTCAGGTGAGGGGAGAGGTTGAGAAGGAGAGATGTTCATGGTAACCTCAGCTGGAGTAGGCATTGAGCCCACGTTAGCGGTGTCACTCTGCCTTACTAATCAGCTGTCCAGCCAACTGAGCTAACCTACCCCCAATCAAGGTACATTAGGTCCCATGAAGTTACGCTCCATCATGAAAATAAAGTCTACATGGTAGGACAGGAGGAGAGAAAACTGCTAGTAGTAATAAAATAAAATGTGTCTGAAGATCAAATAAAATGTGTTGAAACATAAATTTACAAAGAGTTGTTCTCCGGTGTGTGATGGCAGTGAGTGGGAAGCAGCAGGTTCCTCACGCTGTGTGTTCTGATCAAAGCCATCTGCCAGCGATGAAGTGCTAAATGCAGGAAAGATCATTCCCAAAGCGGGGAAAGAGAAAACCTGGGAAAGTGAGTCATGTTTTACCCTGTTTGCATGCACTTCCTTATCGTGTAGCATTTTCAGAAAGCTCAGAGCTAGAGGACCAACTCAATTGATGTACAGTTTCATGAAATGAAATACATTTAATCTTGAGCTGTGAGATAGGTTGAAATCAAGGCCCGTTACAAACATGCCTTTAAAGAGCACAAATTACATAATCTACTTTATCCTCATAAAATTCTCTCTGCACAAAGTGGAGTTGCACTTGAATCCAGTAACTGAATGTCAATAATCATGTCCACTTCTCTGCTTCCCCATATTTTCTCCATGGTACCAACATCCTTTTGCACATTCATTCTAACCATTCAGTTCTGTCTCAAGGTCAGTTCACCTTGAGGGTTACACTCAGTGATATAGTAAAGCAAGGTACCTGATGATACAAAGATCTCATCTCCATCTTACCTCAGATCACTTGAAGCATGACATTCTACTGGAAGCATAATCCTTTTGCCCAATTTTAACCCAGCCACTTACATGTAAGAGGAGTGTAATGTTTGCACATTCAGATAGTTGTAATAAATGTCCAGGAGAAAGTGAGGACTGCAGATCCTGGAGAGTCAGAGTCGAATGCATAGTGCTGGAAAAGTGCAGCAGGTCAGGCAGCATCCGAGGAGCAGGACAGACGACATTTTGGGCATAAGCCCTTCATCAGGCTGCTTGGATTCTTGAATACCATGATATCTGTACTCAGTTTTTAATCCACACTCAATAATGGGAAATAAAGACTGAGATGTCCTTTCCCAGAGAGTGGTGAGCTTGTAGAACTCTCTGTCACTGAAAGCGGTTGAGACTGAAACATTGAATGCTTTTAGGAAAGGGTTAGATGCAGTTCTTAGAGCTAGAGGGTTCAAGGCGTATAGGGAAAAAGCGGCATAGGGTACAGAATTGAATGATCAGCCAAGACTATACTGAAAGGCAGAACAGGTTCAAAGGGCTGAATGGCCTACTCCTGCCCCTATTTGTTTCTATGTTTCAATCACAAAAGGATTATCATAAAAAGTTGGAGTCAAGCTCACATCACAAAGTAAACCAGCTTCCCTTGGACATTTTAAAAAACAAAGAACAAAGAACCTTACAGCACAGGAACAGACCCTTCGGCCCTCCAAGCCTGTGCCGATCCACATCCTCTATCTAAACCTGTTGCCTATTTTCTAAGGGTCTGTATCCCTCTGCTCCCTTCCCATTCATGTATCTGTCTAGGTATATCTTAAATGACGCCACTGTGCCCACCTCTACCACCTCTGCTGGTCATGTGTTCCAGGTACCTACCACCCTCTGTGTAAAGAACTTTCCATGCATATCTCTTTTAAACATTTTCCCCCTCACCTTGAACTTGTGACCCTAGTAACTGAGTGCCCCACTCTGGGAAAAAGCTTCTGCTATCCACCCTGTCTATACCTCTCATGACCTCAATCAGGTCCCCCCCAACCTTCGTCTTTCTAATGAAAATAATCCAAATCTACTCAACCTGTCTACAGAGCTAGCACCCTCCATACCAGGCAACCTCCTGGTGAACCTCCTCTGCACCCTCTCCAAAGCATCCACATCCTCTTGGTAATGTGGTGACCAGAACTGTACGCAGTATTCCAAATCCAGCTGAACCAAAGGCTTTTACAACTGTAACACGACCTGCCAACTCTTGTACTTGATACCCTGACTGATGAAGAAAAGCATGCTTCATGCCTTCTTGCCATCTTCAGGGAACAATGAACCTGAACACCCAGATCTCTTTGCACATCAATTTTCCCCAGGGCTTTTCCATTTACCATATAGCTTGCTCTTGAATTGGATCTTCCAAAATGCATCACCTCACATTTGCCCAGATTGAACTCCATTTGCCACTCCTCTGGCCAACTCTCCAACCTATCTATATTCTGCTGCATTCTCTGACAGTCCCCTTCACTATCTGCTACTCTGCCAAGCTTAGTGTCATCTGCAAACTTGCTAATCAGACCGTCTATACCTTCATCTAGATCATTTAGGTATATCACAAACAACAGTGGTCCCAGCACGGATCCCTGTGGAACACCACTGGTCACAGGTCTCCATTTTGAGGAACTCCCTTCCACTACTACTCACTATTTTCTGTTGCCCAGCCAGTTCTTTATCCATCTAGCTAGTACACCATGGACATAGTGTGACTTCACTTTCTCCATCAGCCTACCTTATCATATGCCTTACTGAAATCCATGTATATAACACCTACAGCCCTTCTCTCATCAATCAACTTTGTCACTTCCTCAAAGAATTCTATTAAGTTGGTAAGACTTAAATTCCCTGCACAAAACCATGTTGCCTATCACTGATAAGCTCATTTTCTTCCAAATATATATAGATCTTATCCCTCAGCATCTTCTCCAGCAGCTTTCCTACCACTGGCATCAGGCTCACTGGTCGATAATTACCTGAATTATCCCTGCTATCCTTCTTAAAGAAGGGGACAACATTAGTAATTCTCCAGTCCTCTGGGACCTCACCCGTGTTCAAGGATGTTGCAAAGATATATATTAAAGCCCCAGCTATTTCCTCTCTTGGTTCCTTCAGTAACCTGGGTTAGATCCCATCAGACCTGGGGACTTGTCCACCTTAATGCCTTTTCGAATACCCAACACTTCTTCCCTACTTATGCTGACTTTCTCTAGATTAATCAAACAACCATCCCTAACCTCAACATATATCATGTCCCTCTCCTCAGTGAATACTGATGTAAAGTACTCATTAAGAATCTCACCCATTTTCTCTGCCTCTATGCATAACTTTCCTCTTTTGTCCTTGAGTGGGCCAACCCTTTCCCCAGTTACCCTCTTGCTCCTTATATACAAATTCCTTAACCCTGTTTGCTAAAGATATTTCATGACCACTTTTAGCCCTCTGATTCCTTGTTTCAGATTGGTCCTACTTTCCCGATATTCTTCTAAAGCTTCGCCTGTTTCCAGTCGCCTAGACCTTATGTATGCTTCCTTTTTCCTCTTAGTTTCACAATTACATCTGTCATCCCTGGTTCCCTAACCTTGCCATTTCTATCCCTCATTTTCACAGGGACATGTCTGTCCTGCACTCTAATCGACCTCTCTTTAAAAGTCTCCCACTTATCAAATGTGGATTTATCTTCAAACAGCTGCTCCCAATCCACATTCCCCAGCTCCTGCTGCAGTTTGGTACTGTTGGCCTTCCCCCCAGTTTAGCGGTCTTCCTTTAGGACCACTCTCATCTTTGTCCTTGAGTGTTCTAAATCTTGTGGAATTGCGATCACTATTCCCAAAGTAATTCCCTACTGAAGTTTCACCCATCTGGCTGGGCTCATTCCCTAACACCAGGTCCAGTATGGCCCCTTCCTGAGTCGGACTATTTACAAACTCCTCTAGAAAACCCTTCTGGATGCTCCTTACAAACTCTGCTTCATCTAACACTAGGTGAATCCCAGTCAATGTTGGGAAAATTAAAATCTCCTATCACCACCACTCTGTTGCTCCTACATTTTTCCATAATCTGTTTACATATTTTTACCTCTATCTCACACTTGCTGTTGGGAGGCCTGTAATACAGCCCCAACATTGTTACCGCACCGTTCTTATTTCTGAGCTCTGCCCATATTGCCTCACTACTCAAGTCCTTCATAGTGCCCTCCTCCAGCACAACCATGATATCCTCTCTGACCAGTAATGCAACTCCTCCATCCCTTTACCTCCCTCTCTATCCCACCTGAAATATCGATATCCTGAGATATTTAGTTGCCAATCATGCCCTTCCCTCACCAAGTCTCAGTCATACCAACAATCTCATACACCAAAGTACTAGTGCAAGGACTAAGTTCGTCTGCCTTACCGACTGCACTTATCCCATCAAAACAAATGCACCTGAGACCACCTGTCCCTTTGCGTTCATCATCTGCTCCCTGCCTATTCTTCCCCTTAGACACGCTGACTTCATTATCTAGTTCCTTACAGGCTTTAGTTATCACCTCCTTACTGTCCACTAACCTCCTCATTTGGTTCCCATCCCCCGGGCCACATTAGTTTAAACCCTGTCCAACAGCGTTAGCAAAAGCACCTCCAAGGACTTTAGTTCCAGTCTGGCCCAGATGTAGACTGTCCAATTTATAATAGTCCCACCATCCCCAGAACCGGTCCCAATGTCCAAAAAATCTGAACCCCTCCCTCCTGCCCCTTCTCTCAGGCCACGCGTTCATCCTGCCTATTCTTTCATTTCTACTCTGACTAGCACCTGGCACTGGTAGCAATCCTGAGATTACTACCTCTGCGGTCCTACTTTTTAACTTGTTTCCCAATTCCCTAAATTCTGTTTGTAGGATGCCATCCCATTTTTTTATCTGTATCATTGGGGCCTACATGCACCATGACAGCTGGCTGTTCACCCTCCCCCTACAGGTTGTCCTGCAGCCGATCTGAGACATCCCTGACCCGTGCACCTGGGAGGCAACATACCATTCAGGAGTCTCGTTTTCAACCACAGAACTGTCTATCTACTCCCCATTACAATTGAATCCCGTATGACTCTAGCCCTTCCACTCTTTTTCCCGCTCTTCTGAACAGCAGAGCCAGCCACAGTGCCATGAATCTGGCTACTGCTGCCTTCCCCTGGTGAGCCATCTCCCCCCAACAGTATCCAAAACGGTCTACATGTTTTAGAGGGAGACGACCACAGGGGACACCTACACTGCCTTCCTGTCCTTTCTCTGCCTTTTGGTCACCCATTCCCTTTCTCCCTCAGCAATCCTAACCTGCAGTGTGACCAATTTGCTAAATGCGCTATCCACTACCTCCTCAGCATCGTGGATGCTCCAAAGTGAGTCCATCGACAGCTCCAGAGCCGTCATGCGGTCTAACAAGAACTGCAGCTGGACACACTTCCTGCATGTGAAGTCGTCAGGAATATCACGTGCATTCCTGAGCTTTCACATTCTGCAAGAAGAGCATAACATGGGTCTGAGATCTCATGCCATTTTGTACTCTTAAACTTAACTTAGTCTAACTATAATATCAAATGATGGATAAGTGAAAAAATTAAAAAAGAAATTTTTTTTGAAAAGTCACACAATAAAAAAAATAGAAAAGCCTTACCATATCAAAACACATTTAGGGTCCCCTTGCAAGTGGATCCTTCTGCTCAAGACCATGCCCTAATTTTTCCAAACCAACATCACCAATATTTTCAATGGCCATCCCTTGACTGCCTGTCCTTCCTTCACTGACAGTTGCCCAGTGTCCAAAGTACTCCTTCTCTCCAAAGTCATTGCCTCCCTCCAAATCAGTGCCCATTTCTGCTATAGCTCTACACTTCATATCCTTTGACAGAACCTGAAGAAGATGCTTTCTGTCATCAGGAAATGTTTGCTTCCTTTCATCCCTGATTTATCTGAAGCCTTTGATGAGTTCATTCACACTGTTCTTCCCTTCCAACATCCCTCCGCTGATCAGTCATTTTTCACCCCACCATTGGAGTCCAAAAAGGATTCATCTTAAGTAACTCCCTCTCATTATATGCCCTGCACATCTGTTAAATCCCTCTCCTTCCAAAGACAACTACATTTCATTTGGCTGTGAATCTTCATTCCTGATCATCCTGACTCAACCTCTTGATAACCTGCATTAATGTCATAGCATAGATCATATTTTCTCTCTCTCTCTCTCTCTATGGTGTTATCATTGCCAGCCCACTGCCTTTCTATCACTTTCAATTACGTCCAAACTCTCTGTAAGATTCCCCATTTACCTTTGTTCCTTGGGTTCTTAATCCAACATCTCTAGTTAAAGCCCCATAACTCCCCAGCCAACCACAAATTCACACCTCCTATATCCATGCTGCCCCTGTCATTCCTGATTTATTGACCCTTCTCCCATTCTTTTACACTCCAGATGAACTCCAACAGAGATAGCCATTATTGATCTTCGATTGCTCTTTTATTGGTGACCTCTGTCCATCTCTGTTTCTCTCCTTGGCAAACACCTTCCTCCTTACCCATGTGGGTAAAGTGCTATATTCTATGTGATGCTGTGTAATGGAATTTATTCAGGGGATCTGAGTTATTGTGGTAATCCACACCTTTACACACATTTTGTTGTCTGGAGCTATGGATGGTGACTGAAGAGGTTCCATTTTTATTTCTCACAAATAATAACCAGAACCCTCTCCTGCTCTTAGCACCTGCCATTGGTGAGTGTTGGCTGGAGCTACAGGTTATTTGGTTGTTTTTTTTTTAGATTAGATTAGATTAGATTACAGTGTGGAAACAGGCCCTTCGGCCCAACAAGTCCACACCGACCCGCCGAAGCGAAACCCACCCATACCCCTACATTTACCCCTTACCTAACACTACGGGCAATTTAGTATGGCCAATTCACCTGACCTGCACATCTTTGGACTGTGGGAGGAAACCGGAGCACCCGGAGGAAATCCACGCAGACACGGGGAGAACGTGCAAACTCCACACAGTCAGTCGCCTGAGTCGGGAATTGAACCCGGGTCTCTGGCGCTGTGAGGCAGCAGTGCTAACCACTGTGCCACCATGCCGCCCATTGTGTTTTGCTTCAGCTTTGGTAGACCATTGGGTCCTGGGGTAGGACTTGAACCCTGCGCTCAGAGGTGGGGTCACTACCCACTGCGCCACAAAAGTGCTGAACATAAACAGAGTTAAAAATCACACAACACCATGCATACTCACACTCACATGCACACACTTACATGCACACACTCAGTCTCTCTGCCTCATGCATGCACACACATATATAAGTCTATGGGGTGAACTTGCTTTTGCAGAATTATATTTGCAGATACATTCTGTTTTGCTTAAAAAATACGCAGTCTGCAGGCAGTCAATCCTTGTAATATTTCATGAATTCCTACTTTGGAAATAGAACCAAAATTGGGATACACACAGACCCTAACCTTACACCTTTAATGCATTGTCTGAGCTGAGATGTCACATTTTTTTTATAAAACCTTAAGTTATCTTGGGAATGTGACTTGAAAGAAGTTCTGGGATTTACATATTAATGAATGGAAACCTGTAACCCATTTGAAAAGATGAAAGACTTAACAGCAATCTAGGTTTGTTCAACATATCATTTCAGTTGCATGCCACTGTAATCTATTGCTACAAATTCTGTGTTTTATGATCCTGTTTCACAGCTACCTGATGAAGGAGCAGCGCTCTGAAAGCTCGTGCTTCCAAATAAACCTGTTGGACTATAACCTGGTGTTGTGTGATTTTTAACTTTGTAAACTCCAGTCCAACACTGGCATCTCCAAATCATGAATATAAACAGGATATAGCTACACACAATTGAGCCTTGCTTTGTGAGCTGGAACCTATTGTTTTCAGCCGATTCCTTTGTGATGTGACCAGAGCACAGAAACAAGGAATCTTAATGGTGCCACTGGCAAAGAAAAAATGAAATGATTCAATTTTTTGGAAAATAGTTCATGAATAGAACAGGTTTGAAGTTAAAACAAAATGTCTTTAAGGCTGATATGGCAGTGCAAGGCCAGCTTGCCAGACACAGGGGAAGAAGCAGAGTGCATGAACCTGTGGGACGAGGTAGCTGGGATATACAGAGAAGGACATGGAAGAGAAACAAGACTCAGAATAGGTGAGAGAAAACAGCGCCATTGGTGGGAGGAAGCTTGCAATTCCTCAATGACATTTCACTGCATCTTTTATAGGAAGCGTTGCAGATTAAGGTGGAAAATTTGACCAATGTTTCACTTCCTTGCATTTTCTGGACATAATATGAGAATGTATAGTCTACCAATTTAGACATCTTAATGCCAAATGCTTGCATTGTACGGAATGTATTCCTCGTTTGAATGCATTACAGACATAATTCTCTGCACATACATTCAGAAGACATATCGCTTGGAAAATCTGTTGTCCTTTCATTCTTTTTACCCTTAATCCTATCAAAAATGTTGCCGACTGCTCACCCCACCACCCCTCCTCCACCTCCCCAGCCTCTACCAGCCTCTGTAAGCCATTACATCTCGAACCTTTTCAAATTCTGATGAAAAATTACTGACTCTGTTTCTCCCCTCCACCAATGATGCCTGATGAGGATTTGCAGCTCATTTCTGTTTTTATTTCAGATTTTTTCAGAATTTTGTTGTTTTTCATTTGCACAAACACACATGCCAGTCGGGGAGAATGGCATAAATAATCTCTGGGACCGACTAACCTAATACCTCTGCAAATGGAATGACTTAAGGATTTTGGGCAGTGGTAAGTCACTAATAATGTAATCAACCACTTCTGTCAATCACAGTCATAGTATTCCTACAGTGTAAAAACAGGCCATTTGGCCCAACAAGTCCACACTGACCCTCTGAAGAGCATTCCCCCCATCCTATCCCTGGAACTTGCATTTCCCCTGGCTAATCAACCTAACCTACACATTCCTGAACATTAAAGGCAATTTAGCATGGCCAATCCACCCTAACCAGCACATCTTTGGACTTTGATAGGAAACAAGAGCACCTGGAGGAAACACACACAGACACAAGGCGAATGTGCAAACCCCATATAGAGAGTCACATGTGGCTGGAATTGAACTTGCATCCCTGGTACTGTGAGACAGCAGTGCTAACCACTAGGCCACCATGCTGTCCCAATCTGTGGTGGAATCTCACAACATTTACAAAAACACAGCATGCAACTGTTAAGTAGCCAGACCATTGTTTATCCACAAGCGCACTGAAAATGATCCTCCAGATAAGGTCTTGTTTTGTGGCTTTCCCTGGTGTCAGTAAAAGTATATGTGAAAGGAAATTAGACCAGAATGTAATTTCAACTGCAAAGCATTTTTCTGTTCTTGAACAGACAAGCGTTGAGTCCTGTCTCACTGTGATGTAGACAGAGAGTCATAGAGATGTACAGCATGGAAACAGACCCTTCGGTTCAACCCGCCCATGCCGACCAGATATCCCAACCCAATCTAATCCCACCTGCCAGCACTCGGCCCATATCCCTCCAAACCCTTCCTATTCATATACCTATCCAATGCCTCTTAAATTGTACCAGCCTCCACCACATTCTCTGGCAGCTCATTCCATACATGTACCACCCTCTGCGTGATAAAAGGTCTCTTTTATATCCTTCCCCTCTCACCCTAAACCTATGCCCTCTAGTTCTGGACTCCCCGACCCCAGGGAAAAGACTTTGCCTATTTATC
>NC_057738.1:41096455-41166741 GCF_004010195.1 Chiloscyllium plagiosum
GAGGACTGCAGATGCTGGAGATCAGAGCTGAAAATGTGTTGCTGGAAAAGCGCAGCAGGTCAGGCAGCATCCAAGGAACAGGAGAATCGACGTTTCGGGCATAAGCCCTTCTTCAGAAATCTTTGAGGGGCCCTATTCTCTCCCTAGTTACCCTTTTGTCCTTAATATATTTGTAAAAACCCTTTGGATTCTCCTTAATTCTATTTGCCAAAGCTATCTCATGTCCCCGTTTTGCCCTCTTGATTTCCCTCTTAAGTATACTCCTACTTTCTTTATACTCTTCTAAGGATTCGCTCGATCTATCCTGTCTGTACCTGATATATGCTTCCTTCTTTTTCTTAACCAAACCCTCAATTTCTTTAAGAGAAAGTGAGGACTGCAGATGCTGGAGATCAGAGCTGAAAATGTGTTGCTGGAAAAGCGCAGCAGGTCAGGCAGCATCCAAGGAGCAGGAGAATCGATGTTTCGGGCATGAGCCCTTGTTCCGCTTTTCCAGCAACACATTTTCAGCCCTCACTTTCTTTAGTCATCCAGCATTCCCTATACCTACCAGCCTTCCCTTTCACCCTAACAAGAATATACTTTCTCTGGATTCTTGCTATCTCATTTCTGAAGGCTTCCCATTTTCCAGCCGTCCCTTTACCTGCAAACATCTGCCTCCAATCAGCTTTTGAAAGTTCTTGCCTAATACCATCAAAATTCCGCCTTTCTCCAATTTAGAACTTCAACTTTTAGACCTGGTCTATCCTTTTCCATCACTATTTTAAGACGAAAAGAATTATGGTTGCTGGCCCCAAAGTGCTCCCCCACTGACACCTCAGTCACCTGCCCTGCCTTATTTCCCAAGAGTAGGTCAAGTTTTGCACCTTCTCTAGTAGGTACATCCACATACTGAATCAGAAAATTGTCTTGTACACACTTAAGAAATTCCTGTCCATCTAAACCCTTAACATTATGGCAGTCCCAGTCGATGTTTGGAAAGTGAAAATCCCCTACCATAACCACCATATTATTCTTACAGATAGCTGAGATCTCCTTACAAGTTTGTTTCTCAATTTTCCTCTGACTATTGGGGGGTCTATAATACAATCCCAATAAGGTGATCATCCCTTTCTTATTTCTCAGTTCCACCCAAATAACTTCCCTGGATGTATTTCCGGGAATATCCTCCCTCAGCACAGCTGTAATGCTATCCCTTATCAAAAATGCCACTCCCCCTCCTCTTTTGCCCCCCTTTCTATCTTTTCTGTTGCATTTGTATCCTGGAACATTTAGCTGCCAGCCCTGCCCATCCCTGAGCCATGTTTCTGTAATTGCTATGATATCCCAGTCCCATATTCCTCACCATCCCTGAGTTCATCTGCCTTCCCTGTTAGGCCCCTTGCATTGAAATAAATGCAGTTTAATTTATTAGTCCTACCTTGTCCCTGCCTGCCTTGACTGTTTGACTCACGTCTGTTCTCAGCTGTGGACTTTGCACCCCACTGTGGCAGTTGGCTCCAGACAGCTGTTTTCTAATGAAGGAACTGTATTAGCTGTTGTGCTGCTGGTTTCAGCCGGTAAGGTTCCATCGAAATTCCTGCACTTGATATTAATTCACCATTAATAAGTCTGATAGCATCACAAAGAATCACAGAATTGTTCCAGTGCAGAATGAGGCCATTCAGCCCATTGTGTTTGCATCGGTTCTATTCCCTGCAGTCAATCTCCTGCTTTCTCCCAATATCCCTGCTCACCATTTCTTTCCAAATAACCATCCAATGTCTCCCTGGAGTGCCTGAATTGAACCTGCCCCCACCACATTTCCAGACAGTGCATTCTCGACCCTAACCAGTCAATGTGTGAAAAAGCTTTTTCTCAATTCATCCTTGTTTCACTTTAAATATGCTGCAATTGGCATACTTTCATGACATATCTATCCTGCTAAGCTGAGGAACTAGATCTGTGTAATTTTATAACAGATAGCGATGTGTTCATCTACCCCATCTTTCCGGAGAAAAGGGAACGCTGGGAATCCACTGCAACTAGGTATTGTTTCCTGAAAGCCCCATGCCATACGTGGCTCAGTATCCAGGAGGAAGCTTCACAAGATTGATTCCTGGGATGAGAGGGGGATCCCTGTCCTCCAAAGGGACATTATGTCAAATGAATCCATATTTGAAGAATGAGAGGCAATTGCAGGGTGATGGGACAACAGCAGAATGGTGAACGATGAGAGTGCAGGCTGATGTGATGATGATGTCAGTGAGACATGATCAATTACAGAAAATTGGAGGGAAGCAGAGACTTAGACCATGAGACCATAGCCTAGAGAGCGGGAAGCCTGTGGGATTCTCTTCACAGAAAGCGGTAAAGACCAAAACACTGAATGTTTTCAAGAAGGTGTTAGATAGAGTTTCCATGGTTAAAGGGATCAAAGAGTATGGGCAAAATCAAGAACAGGGGACTGAGTAGGATGATCAGCCAATAGCCAACTCTTTTTCCTATTTGCTAAGTCTCTATAAGACGTCGGAGCAGGATTAAGCCATTTGGCCCATTGATTCTGCTCCACCATTCGATGAGATGACGGCTGATCTGATTATCCTCAACTCCACTTTTCTGCCCCACAAACCTTGCTTCCGTTACTGATTACAAATCTGCCGATCTCAAGCTTAAATAGACCTTAATGACCCAGCTGGGGAAGGAATTCCACAAATTGACTACCCTCCGAGAAAAATATTCCACCTCATCCCTACCCTAAATGGACAATCCCTTACTCGGAGATAATACCCTCTGGTCTGAGACTCTCCTAAAAGGGGAAACCATCTTGCTGCAGCTACGGTGTCAAATTCTCTCATTCTACTGAACTCTGTCCAGTGTAAGCCTAACCTATTCAATCTGTCCCTGGGAAAATCCCTTTATACTCAGGCGAGTAGTGGGTTCACCAAAGTGGATGCAGAGAGTCTGTTTACCCCCGTTTGGAGTGTCCAGAGTTAGAGGTCACGATCTCAGGATAAGGTCAGCTTAAGATGAGAAGGATTATTTTCAGTCAGAAGCTGTGAGTACTTCTACCTCAGGGAACTTTGGATGCTCAAGATGGGAGCAACCGATTTTAGGAAACAGCATATCAAGGAGTATAGGGATAAAGGTGCTACAGTGGCTCAGTGAGTAACACTGCTGCCTCACAGCACCAGGGACCCAGGGTTGACCTCAGCCTCGGGCAACAATCTGTGTGGAGTTTGTATGTTCCCCTCATGTCTGCGTGGGTTTCCTCTGGGTGTCCTGGTTTCCTCCCATAATCCAAAGATGTGCAGGTTGAGTGGCTTGGCCATGCTAATTCAGGGATGTGTAGGTTAGGCGCATTAGTCCGGGTAAATATGGAATGGGTTTAAGTGGGTTACTCTTCGGAGGGTTGATGTGGACATGTTTCCACACTGTAGGGATTCTATGAAAGGGAGTTGGGGGAAAGTATTCTGTCATTGTCTTATTGTATGTTGAACCATATGGATTACAGAAGTATGAATTACTTCTGTTGCTGTTCCTTACGAAGGATGTTAGGGTCCTAGACGGATCTGATGGAACAACAGTGGCTATTGGTCAGTAAGCCTTTTCTCTTATCCCTTGGAAGCCATGAGCTGTTTCCATCAGGGTGGAAAGGGATGAATTTTCAGTTTCGATGATGTGTTTGGGGTGTCTGACTGCTCATTGAAGTTGTCAGGCTAGCTGCAAACATAGCCCTCTCAGTACTCAGTGCATGGACTGTCTGCCAAGCCTGACAATGTCTCTCAGGATCAATAAATAAATAAATAATATTCACTAGTTATCCTCCATTGAGACTATCAGGAGCCACAGGTGAGACAGCTGCCTCCATTAATACCTCTGTCAACCTGCCAGATTCCGTGTTACACCATCATATTGGGAGAGGCTAAAGCTGTTGCAAACTGAACTCTTTCAGAAGCGTGACCTTACACAATTGTAACTCAATGACAGGGTCACCTCTGGTACCCTACTGACTCAGGACTCAACTGCGTGTGATCTGAGATCACTGTGACATAGGTTCTTACACACATGCTCAATGACTATCGCTAAAGATCGAGTTAAGCGTTTACCTGCCATTCTAGACAAGTTTACAGCTTACTTTCTGCTTTCCAATTCCATCCCTTTAGAAATCATAGCATCCCCATAGTGCACATAGAGGCCACTCAGACTGAGCTCAGTCTCTAAAGAGCTCACTCTCTAAACTCACTCTCCAGTCCCATTCCATCCCTACAACTCCACATTTCCCATGGTTAAACACCTAGCCTGTACATCCTGGGCACAGCCAATCCACGAGGAGAAAGTGAGAGCTGCAGATGCTGGAGATCAGAGCTGAAAATGTGTTGCTGGAAAAGCGCAGCAGGTCAGGCAGCATCCAAGGAACAGGAGAATCGATGTTTCGGGCATAAGCCAATCCACCTAAACCTGCCCATCTTTAGACTGTGGGAGGAAACCAAGGCACCCAGAGGAAACCCACGCAGACACGGGGAGAATGTGCAAATTCCATACAGACAGTTGCCCAAGGCTAGAATCCAAACTGGGTACCTGGCGCTGTGAGGCAGCAGTACTAACCACTGAACATCATGAGCCCTATTTATTATTTACCAAGAACTGTATGATCTCCTTCTTTGTCTAACTTATGTTAAACATTTGGGAAACAAAGTGCTTATAACAATTTAAATTAGGCAAAACTTGCTCTTGTGCTTTCAGTATTCATTGACTGCTGATGTACTGGTAGCCTGACCCCATTGTCATGCAAACACCTTTCCTGTGTTTGACTAAGTGTCATTTGAAAAGTGCAATGTATTTTCAAAAAGGGGAGCACTGATCATCCCCATGCGACCCCCACCCCACCCCACCATTTGATAAGCAACAGTGGATTCCGTTTTCAAAATCACATTTATAAATTGTGCTATGATGGCGTTTTAAAATTCACCCTAGAAATTGGATGCAAACTTAGGTGCATTTATTGTGTAAACTCTCCACTGCACTGAAATCACACAGGGGGTATTTAATATAAATGTGTGAAACATTGTGATAAAGTAGCACGCAAGGGGAACTGAACTCAATAAAAAAAAGTAATATAAAATCTCAAGGTGTAATGCATCTTTTAATATTCAAGCACATTATTATTACATACCTCCTATTTCAAGAGTCTATGTTTTTTTTAAATATTTGTTTGAGGGATGTGGGTGTCTCTGATTAGGTCTGTATTTATTGCCCATCCTTAGTTGTTCTTGAGAAGGTGATGGTGAGCTGCCTTCTTGAACTGCTGCAGTCCATTTGGGGAGTTAGGACACCCGTAGGGAGGGTGCTCAATGGCACTGAAGGAATGGTGATACATTTCCGAACCAGGACGGGGAGTGGCTTCGAACTGGAATATGCTGGAGTTGGTGGTGTTCCCATGTATCTGCTGCCCTTGTCCAGCCAGGTCAGAAGTCACATGACACCAGGGTTATAGGTTTAGTTGAAGTCCTAAGCATTCGGAGCACTGCTCATTCCAGGTGGCGGAGGTTGTGGGTTTGAGACACCACTGTAGTACACACACTGTTGCCACCATACATCATTGGTGAAGGTGGCTTAGGCTTCAGGGTTGAACAGTGAATCTTGGGCAATTTCATAATGAATTTTCCTGATTCTTCAAAAGAACAAACAAAATCTCTTCAGGTCTCAGTAGCTAAAAGGAATGGACTCAACCCAGTTATAGAGTCATAGAGATCTACAACTCGGAAACAGACTGTTCAGTCCAACTTGTTCATGCTGACCAACATCCTAGATTAATCTGGTCCCATATGCCAGTACTTGGCCCATATCCCTGTAAACTCTTCCTAATCATGTACCAATCCAGATGGCTTTTACATGCTGTAATTGTACCAGCCTCCAAAATTTCCTCTGGCAGCTCATGCCGTACACGCACAACCCTCTGCGTGAAAAAGTTGTCCATTAAGTCCCTTTTAAATCTTGCCTCGCTCACCCTAAAGCTATGCCCTCTAGCTCTGGACTCCCTAACCCCAGGGAAAAGGCCTTGTCTATTTATCCTATCCATTTTCTCACATTCCAGTCAGAGCTAATGTGCTATTATAACTTACATTTACATAATGCTTTAATGTAACAAACCATCCCAAAGCGTTTTACAGAAGCATGATAGAGACACTGAGCCACATAAGGAAAGTATTTGGGCAGATGGCCAAACTTTGGATCAACATGGTTTTAAATGGATTCTTAAAAAAGAGGTAAGAGAGGTAAGGGAGTGTAGGGAGACAGAATATTACAACTTAGGACCCAACTATGAGTGGAGCTGTGAAAATTTCAAGAGGCCAGAGCAGGGGATGAGTGCGGACATTGTGGTCCTTGAGGAGATCACAGTAACAGAGAGCTGCAGGTCCATGGAGGGTTCGAAGCTATGGTTGAGAATTTTAAAATGGAGGTCTTGCTTAAACAAGAGCCAGTGCAGGTCATTGGGCGCAGGGGTGATTAAGAGTAGAGTCACAAAGAACTGAAATTTAGAGAATCTGAGGTTTATGATGGGCATAGTGTGGGAGACCAGTAGGAGTGGGTCTGGAATGGCAACGTCTAGAGGTAACATGGGAAAGAATGAGGGTTTCAGGAGCTGGTTTGTTCAGGTCGGGGCAAGGTTGGATAGCTTTAAAGAAAGACATTGTTCGCTTTAGCTCAGTGTGAGTGTTGGATCATTTCTGAGTCTAGAGTTTATGGGTTCCGAGCATACTGCAGAGGCTTGTACATAGTATCCAGGCTGAACGCACACTTGGAACATTGACTTCTCCACCTCCTGATGCTGCCTGGCTTGCTGATCCTCCAGCCTCCTGCTTGCCTACCTTGGATTCCAGCATCTGCAGTTTTTTTGTCTCGAACTCTGTCCTGTCTTTTGGCTGAGACTCTCTCCATCTTCTCAGGTGGATATAAAAGACCTCATGTTGCAATTTCAAAGACGAGTTTTCACTGGTATCCCAACCATCTTTTATTCTCCAGTCATCTCCATTGAATGAGGTAACTTTGCCAATTATTTATTTGCTATGTTTAGGAATTTGCTCTGCACCAATTGGCTGCTGAGTTTTACACATGCCAATGGTAACTACCCATCAACGATCTTTCTTTTTTATCCCCTGTTTCCTGACACGGATTCCATCCCAATTTCCCAGTTCCTCCTTCTGCATTTTCTGTTCCAATGGTGCTGTCTTCCACATCATTGTTTCTGAAATATCACCTTGTTCTTCAAGCAAGGATTCTGCACACAGCATCAATAGCACGACCAGGTCTGACCTATTTCCCAGGTTTGAATTGAATTGCGTTGAATTAAATTAGCTTTATTATCATATGTTTTCAAATGAGTGCTGTGAAAAGTTTGTATGTGCAACATCTTAGATATAAAAGTACCTAGCTTCTTCAGTTACAAGATCTTAGAAAATAGTGAAATAAAAAGTTGAGGACAGCGGTTTTACAACCCAGAGCACGCTGGCACCTAGTCTCCAATCCACACCGTTTCTGTCCTCCAGACTGTGCTGGGTTTCACTTCGAGGTTCATGAGGCTGGGAAATCGCTCTGAAATCACCTCACGACTGGGAGACCACGCTGAGATAACTCTAGGGCAAGAGGTTGCCACGTACAGCCAGAAGACTCCCACGCCACGTTGGGCCTGGCCAAGGGGACACCGTGCTGGGGTGCCGCTATGCCAAGCCAGGAGGTTGCTGCACCCTTCCTCGGAGGACAGTGAAAGGGTTCTCCTGCAGCCTCCACATTCAAAGGACAATCCTCTCGTATTCCACTGGCTGGAGCATGTTGCCACCACCAGCCACATCTTTTCTTCCCCTCCAGGGGACCACGGCTTCTGTGATACCCTGGTCCACTCCTCAACCACCCTCACCCCCAAACACCTTGACCCTTTTTGTGACACCTTCCTCGACAGTGGGGAGACCAAACACAGTGACCATGCTGCAGAATATCTCCGGTCAGTCTGCAACTATCAACCCCATCTTCCAGTGATTTGCTATTGTAGCTCACCAGCTTGCTGTCACCCTGACATCTCTGTCTTTGGTTTGCTGCTGTGTTCCAATCAATCTCAACAGAAACTAGAGAAACAACACCTCATCTTCCCAGTATGTACTTTATAGCCTTCACTACTCAACATTGAGTTCAATCATTTCAGGCCATGTACTCTGTTTTCCACTTCAATTTTATTTGCTATGCATTTGTCTGAAACATATTTTTCCAGCTTTAGCTTTCAGACAAAGCTTTCCATTATTCTGCCATTAACATTCACTCTGGATTGATGTTTTGTTCCTTTATTAACATCTTTATCACTCAAAAATAACTGCATTGACGGCAGTATCCTGTCACCAAGTCACCCTTTACTTATATGGGCTCTGACCAGCCAGCTCCAAGCTAGTCCCTAGATAGAGAAGACTCTCTGAATCTCCTGCTTATTTTTTTCTTTTTTTTTCTTTTTATTTTCCCTCACTCTACCTCCTAACAGCGGTAGTGCTTATTTTTCCCCAGCACCCATGTTGTGTGTGCGTGCAGGTGTCGGGCACAGTGAAAAACAATAAATATGTAAATCTTTATTTATATTCCACCACCAGGAAGAAAGGAAACACCCGAGTGGCCAGTGACAAGCAGTGCCCTTCACATCAAAGGGCAATGCTGTATGATCAAACAGTGAAGGGGTGGGCAGGGATTAAATCAAAATAGAATTGGAGGGAAAAATAAAACACTCCACTCCCCGCGGTGCCCACCTCTCCCTGAAAATCTTGAGGGCGTTTCTCCTGTTTATCTCATCGTCAATAAGATCCACTTGGTCCTCGTTCCAATCACAACACACTTAGCTTTCTGTTCCCTGACACCTTTGTCACTTAATCTTTTCCACCTCTAAATTATTCCAAGAACTTCCCATTTTCAACAGCTTTAAACACTTCCACCTTCTTTTAGCTCCAAAGCTGTCGTTGTCAACTCAAAACATTAACTGTTTTTCTCTCTCTGTTGTCAGACCTGCTGAGCATTTCTCACACTTTCTGTTCTTATTTCAAAGTATGCCATTGGCTGCTTTGGGAAGTCCTGAAAGGTGCTACAGAAATGCAGAGTCCTTGGATTTCTCAGAGCTAGATCCAAATGAAAGCCTTTGCCATCTTTTCTTTTTGTTAAATTCCAAATTGTGTGGAACAGGAGTTCAATAAATAATTGAAGGTCACAGTATACCGAATACTTGAGAGTACAGTTGTGGTTTCTGTGGAAGTTTGCTAGTGGGTGCAGAGTCAATAAGAACAGCAAGGTTCGTGTTCATTTTGGTTTGATTGAAATGTTAATTGTATGGGGGGGGTGCTGCTGGTTTGGTTTCACCAGCAGATGGCAGTCAAACACCAAGTACTGATGATTTGGAGATGCTGGTGTTGGACTGGGGTGTACAAAGTTAAAAATCACACAACACCAGGTTATAGTCCAACAGGTTTAATTGGAAGCACACTAGCCTTCGGAGTGTCGCTCCTCCACAATCACCTGATGAAGGAGCATCGCTCCGAAAGCTAGTGTGCTTCCAATTAAACCTGTTGGACTATAACCTGGTGTTGTGTGATTTTTAACCAAGTACTGATTTCTTCTTGCCTGAAACAGCAGATGGTGATGTGGTAATGCCTTTGGGTTGGTAATGTTCTCAGAACATAGGTTCAGTTCCCACTATGGCAATGAGTGAAAATTAAATCCAATTATTTAAAGAAAGCCCCATCGCTTTAAAACAAAATCCTTTGGGAAAGGAAATTAGCTGTCTGATCTACATGTGACTCCAGACCGAAGCAAAGTTTATGTAATAAGGTGGAGGAGGTAGTGGAGGTTGGTACAATTACAACATTTACAAGACATCTGGATGGGTACATGAATAAGAAGTGTTTAGAGGGATATGGGCCAAGTCCAGGCAAATGGGACTAGATTAATTCAGGATATCTGGTTGACAGAGACAAGTTGGACTGAAGAGTCTGTTTCTGTGCTATACATTTATATGAATCAAAGAGGTTAACTCTTAATTGTTTTATGTAACGACCTTGCAAACCACTTAATTCAAGAGCAGCTGGGGCTGGATGCCAAATGAAGTGCAGTCACTTGTCACAATATCAGCAGCCAATCTGCCCACAGCAAGTCCCTGCAAACAGCAATCACAGGGATTGGTTTATCTGTTTCTTTGTGACAAGGGTTAGGTACTGAGCAGGATACCAGGGAGAAATCACTCACCTGTCTTCACAATTGTCGCATGTGATCTTTTATCCCTTACCCCCACTCCCACCCCCACCCCCAAGACAAGGGAGATGGGCCTCGGTTTAGCAATGTTAATAAAAGGCAGTGTCTCAGAGAGTGCTCACACTCCCTCAATACTGCATTGAAGGTGAGATATTTTTCTGTTCAAGGTTATGAGAGTTGCTTCCTAAAATTGAAAGATAGTGCCCCGTGATTCTATATGGGGGCCCTTCCCACCTTTCAAATTCTAATTTAGTTTTATTTTAGTCTAATTTTAATTTCACAATAATTGGATAATGAAGAGGGAGTTTCGAAGAACAGTGTGGTTGTCATCTTACAGTTTCCAGTGTTAAAACAGTGCCTTGATGTCAGAGTGGAAGTGCTTTATTGATTGGGAAACACATTGGGACATCCAAAAGGAAATTGTGGAAATACCAACTTTTTCTCTGGTTCACCAGAATGAGCTGAGGAGATTACAGAGAGCTGAGGGGTAAGCCCCCTCTGGAGTATAAATAATTGTAGAGGGATGTGGTCGGGGGATGCTGTTTTAATGTATATCTGGAATCCTGGTGATACCTCTCAGGATGAATGGTGGCTCAGTGGTTAGTACTCCTGCCCGGGACTTGAGTTCAATTCCACCTTCACGACAACTGTCTGTGTGGAGTTTGCACATTCTAAATGTGTCTATGTGAGTTTCTTTCAGGTGCTGTGGTTTCTCCCAAAGCTGTGCAGGTTAGGTGGATTGGCCATGGGAAATTGTCCAGTCATATGCAGGCTTAGTGGATTAGCCATGGGAAATTGAAGGCTGGGTGGGTTAGCCGTGGGAAATGCAGGGTTACGTGGAGCGTCAGTCTGGATGGGATGCTGTTCAGAGGGGTAGTTTGGACTCAATGGGCCAAATGGCCTGCTTCCACACTGGAGGGATTCTATGAGTGGCTAGGCCACTGAGTTGCTGCACAATCCCTCCAGACCACCTTGCCCTGTACGGCGTCGCTGAAAGACTCCGTGTTCTCCAATTGAAATGCCAAGCCATTGGCATCAGTTGCTGGAAATCGCTGCTCTGAGTGAGTTGGAGGGAAATATTGTTCATAACTCCTCACTGTCTCTGACTAACAAGCAAAACTCTGTCACCACTGAGTGCAGCGATTGCTGGGTCAATTTGCGGTCGGGCGGACTTTATCTTCATTCATTCGAAGAATGTGAGTGTCGCTAATCACTGTCAATCCTGAGTTGTCCTTGAGGAGATAATAGTGAGTCGTTTTGAACCACTGCAGCCCATCTCATGTATAATACATCTAGACAGCAGTAAGAAAAACTGAAAGCTGAAAGGAGTTTGAGGGTTTTGACCCTGATGAGAATACTTAGCTTCAAGTTGAAAATGAAAATGAATGATTTTATTGTCACCTGTATTTTACAGTGAGAGAAACAGTAAAATACAGAGGGACCTCAATTACCCGAAGGACACAGGCGGGGAGTATTTTGTTCGGTTAATCGAATTCTGGATAATGTAGTTGGCCAAGCATCGAGACCTTGCAATCTTGTTCGGATCATCCGAAGTTCAGTGAATCGAATGCCGGATAATCAAGATTCCTCTGTACTGTGAAAAGCTTTTACACTGTCACCATGAGCTATCAAAAGTTGCTGAAGATTGTGAATTTCTCCACTGAGTACTTGATTAATAATAAACATTTATTTTAAGACCGGTGTTACGTAAATTTATTGATACTGGTTTAAGATTCAGCACTATGAAATTAAATTTGCAACATCACAGTAAATATAAGAACCATTCCCACTTATTCAATCACACGTTATTTACTGTTTTTGTAGCTATCATCAGAAATCCTGGTTTTGAATCCAATTGTCAGTGCTTGAGTCAAAGTTTATCACGACCATTAGTTATAAAAACCTAACAATGAACAGTCTCAGGCCCAGCTCTCTCCAGTTTACAGATGTTAAGGTTAACGGCACAGAATGGCCCATTATCTGCTCCTCGAACAGTAGCAGGCTCGTGTTTAGAGATTAGGGGTTAAAGGTGGAACATTGTTGAAGCAGAAAAAAAGGGAGCTCTACTCCTCAATTGCATGTTTTGTAGTTCACCTGACTGTACACAATACTGACAGTGAGAGGGTAATTTCCTGACCTTACACTAGCTGTATTGCTAGAGAGGAGAGATAAACTGAATAGAGAGAGATAAAAGAGATTGAGGAGATAAGAAGTAGAGAGGTTAGGGAGATGGGAAAGAGTTGAGAGAAAATAAGAGCAAGACATCAGGAAGACGGCGGAGAGGGAGGGATCGAGATCAGAAACATGAAGGAAAAAGAGAAAGAAGCCATTGATGCTTGTATCCAGTATTAAATGAGTCTCTTTGGATGCTGGTCCAGTTGCTCTCCGAATTCAAGGATTGTAAATCTACAGTTTAATAGAAATCTAAATGTTGTGCTTTGTGGCCTCATTGTTCTCAATGCAAGCTTTGCTCATAGCTACAATGTGCTCTCATTCATTGCAAAGGGCTTGTGAAAGTCAATGACTAGGAGAATAGACTGAAAGTTCTGGGTCAATCAGTAGGAGTTGGAAAGGCACTTCAACTTGCAATGGAACATGGTAGCAGGTATCTTAAAGCCTGACAGTAAACTCAATAGATAGCGCTCATTCAGCTTGTACTAAATAGAAGGTACTGGAGCACAAAACATTTGCAAACATGTCCGGTATCACTTAAGAATACAGCCAGACTGCTATTTCATTCTGAGTGCTAGTGTAGACCTTTTGTAATGGATGAGTGGTGATACAGAATATGTTTCAAAATACATTTGAGGATCACTGTTACCTGTGCAAGGCAAAAGCAGGTAAGTAGGTCATCAATATTTCGTTTTAAAGTTGGTTGTTATGGTACTTTATTTCATTTATTGCGTGGTCTCTATCCATGCTTTTTGCACACCTGCATTATCGCAGGGTAAGTCCTGCATGGCTGCACAACCACACACCTTAGCAGAAATACTACAAGTTCCTGTGATGTAATAAACTGTAAGTAAAGCCCAAGGTGTCAAGGTTGTAACAGTAACTCAGCTGTGGGACAGAAGGTTGAGAGTGTAATTTCAGCTGTGGTTCCAGTGCAATGTTAGAGATCTACTCAATGCAACTCTGACAAAGTCAAAGATTTTCCACTGACTCATGCACTAGAAATACTGAAGAAAACACTTACTAGGATGTTACCTGGACTGGAAGGTTTGAGTTATAAAGTGAAGCTGAAAAGGCTGGGATTTCCTTCCCTGGATTGTAGGAGACTGAAGGGTAACCTTATAGAGGGCCATAAAGTCATGAGACACAGAGATAAAGATAGCCAACAGCTTTTCCCCATGGTGGAGGAGTCTAAAACTAGAGGGAAGAGGGTTAAGGTGAGGAGGGAGAGATACAAAAGGGTCCAGAGGGGTATTTTTTTCACACAGAGGGGGTCTGGAATGGGCTGCCAGAGGTAGTAGTGTAACTTCTTCATTTAAAACATTTTTAGACAGGTACATGGATGGGATAGGTGTGGAGGGATATGGACCAAACACAGGCAAATGGGACTAGTTTAATTATAAAACTGAGCAGCATGGACAAGTTGGGCTGAAGGGCTTGTTTCCATGCTGTAAACTTCTATTATACTGTGTCCCCGACCCATGACTGCCCAAAATGAGGAGGATTCAGTCAGGAAGACATTGGACACATTGGGAACACACAGAGGGAAAGGAGAAACATCTGAGAGAGAGCACTGACCTCGAAATAAATCTCATCTACCTGGACTCCTCATGCATCTCTGCCCCACATCCTGCAGGTCGTATATTGGCCCGTCGATGTTGGATGGAGGCAAGTCAACCTCGTTCTGAAGGGACTGTCTGAGAAGGGGCAGTAGGAATGAAGTATTCAACTGGTGGAGGTACAGCCTTTGGATGGGGTCGTTAAAACTGAAACCCTGTCTTGCCCTTTCATGCAGATGTCCATGATTCCTTCGCCACTATTTTAAAGAAGACAAGGGGGATTTGTCCCAGACTCCAGGCCAAAACCAATCCTCAGCCCACATCACTGAAAAAAAATGATAACTTGGTCATGTAGTTAATTTCTGCCTGTGGGATCTTGTTGTGCAAAATAATGGCTGCTGCGTTTCCCACATCATCACAGAGATTACTTTTCATAAATTACTACGTTAGGTGTAAAGTGCTTTAGGGTTCCTTGATGGTGTGAAAGGGCTGCAGAAGTAGGCCATTCAGCCCTTCAAACCTGCTCTGCCATTCTAGATCATGGCTGATTATCTATCTCAATGTCATGTTTACTTGCTATTTCCCACAACCCTTGATGTCAATGCAAATCTATCAAGCTCTGCCTTTAACACACTCAAAGACTGAGCTTCCACACAACGTTTCATTAGCTTCTGAGTGAAGATATTCCTCTTCATCTCAGGAGGTATGGAAATGACAGTCTTTCTTCATTGGACATGAGTTAATAATTCAATTGTCTTGAGTCTCTTGGGATAAACCTTTTTCATTTGTGTCTATCAATGTTCTCCAAAGAGACAGTTTACCTTCTTTCTGTTGCAGCGCTGCCCTATCAGATAACTAGTCAAACACTAGTCGAAGAGAAAGCAAAGGACCAGTAAGCCTGAATTAAAACAAGTCCCTAGCACGGGGGACCTAGTCAGTGCCTTGAGATCCGTCTCAAGACGAGGCCTTTTACAAGGTAAACAAAGGATGTGGAGCTTAACTGTGGCGAAAAAGTGTGTGCACTCAGTAATGTCCCTGTGAAGCTGAATCTCCAGAGTCAATATGGATCAAGAAGCTGAGAGGTGATCAGTGATTGGAATTTGCATTACATTAGGGCTCTGGGTTTTGAACAAGCTCAGGTTTATATAGGCTGGAAGATAGGACGCTACCCATAAGTGTACAAAGTTAAAAATCTTACAACACCAGTCTATAGTCCAACAGGTTTATTTGGAAGCACTAGCTTTTGGAGTGTTGCTCCTTCATCAGGTGGTTGTCAGATGAGTGTAGCGGTGACCAAGGAATGGATAAAGATTCCAGCAACACATAAGCTCGGATCATGTTGACACCTTGACATTGTGCCTCCTACCCACATCAACAATGTCATGTTCCTTCCTCCTCATCATCCATTATGCACAAACCTAAACGCCAATACATTCTGCTTATTCTCATACTCCCCTCTCTGTCAGGGTCCTTATTGTAACTCTAGCATGACACTAATGAAAAATGCTGTATTTTTTAAAGTAATTCTGTCACGTTTTGTGGGTGTCACTGGCAAGGCCAGCATTTGTTGCCCATTCCGCGCCTTTTAGCTGAATGTGTCTGAATATGAAGCTGACTAGGCTGCTCAGATAATAATATGCACATCACCATGGTCTGGAGTCACACATACATCAGATCTAGTATGAGTGGCAAATTTCTCTCCCCTAAGGGACACTAGTAAACCTTTTTGTGATAATCCATGATAGTTCCATGAGATGAGATTTAATTCTAGATTTAAGGATTGAATTCAAATTCTTTCAGCTGCCAATGTGGGATTTGAACTTATATCCCCAGAGCATTACCTGCTATTGTGTTATGTCTTACAGCTGGTGTGCGGTATACCTTTAAAAGACATGCTTATGAAATCACACCATATCACACCAAATGATCTGACAGTGTAAAGGTCTCAGTCTCCATTTTAACTGGGGCCACTTGAAGCATGGTGTGCTACTGGAAGTGTACTACTGTTGGTGACTAAATAACTTAAAATGAGCCTAGAAATTGAAATGTCTGGGACTGTAATATATAGCTCAGGAGATGGAATAAAATCTTTTGAATTTCTCTGTATCACAGCACCTTCATCTTATATAATGGGAACTATCATAAGAGTTGCCTCATCATGTACAATTACCCTGCTGGAGGCAACAACCCACAATGGGAGGTAATGACCTAGTGGCATTATCGCTGGACTGTTAATCCAGAGAGGAGAAAGTGAGGACTGCAGATGCTGGAGATCAGAGTGAAAAATGTGTTGCTGGAAAAGTGCAGCAGGTCAGGCAGCATCCAAGGAGCAGGAGAATCGACATTTCGGGCATAAGCCCTTCTTCAGGAATGAGGACTGTGTGCCAAGCAGGCTAAGATAAAAGATAGGGAGGAGGGACTTGGGGGAGGGGCTTTGGGAATGCGATAGGTGGAAGGAGGTTAAGGTGAGGGTGATAGGCCGGAGAGGGGTTGGGGGCGGAGAGGTCGGGAAGAAGATTGCAGGTCAAGAAGGCAGTGCTGAGTCCGAGGGTTGGGACTGAGAAACAACCAACCAATCCAATCGCCCCGTGGCTGAACACTTTAACTCCCCCTCCGACTCCGCCAAGGACATGCAGGTCCTTGGCCTCCTCCATCGCCAGACCATGGCAACACATTGCCTGGAGGAAGAGCGCCTCATCTTCCGCTTAGGAACCCTCCAACCACAAGGGATGAATGCAGATTTCTCCACCTTCCTCATTTCCCCTCCCCCTCACCTTTTCTCAGTCCCAACCCTCAGATTCAGCTCCGCCTTCTTGACCTGCAATCTTCTTCCCGACCTCTCCACCCCAACCCCTCTCCTGCTGCGCTTTTCCAGCAACACATTTTTCAGCTGTTAATCCAGAGACCCAGGTAATATTCTGGTGACCAGTTCGAATTCTGCAATGGCAGATGCTGGAATTAATCTGGATTTAAGGATCTAATGATGACCATGAATCGATTGTTGGAAAAACCCTTCTCTGGTTCACTAATGTCCTTAAAATAACTGCATAGAGGCCATTATCCCATCACTAATTCATCCTTCATTTACTGTGACCAGCCAGCTCGGAGTCAGTCCCCTAAACTCAGGAGGTTATAAATCCCTTGCTAATACCTTTTCATTTAATCCATATTTCTAATCAACCCATTCCGTGACATTATTACACGCCTCAGGAGGGAGTGGGACTTGAACCTGGGGCCGCTTGGTCCAGGAGTAGGGACACAACCACTGTGCCACAAGAGGGCCTGCCTTGTTAATATTGGTCAGCCAGCATCCCCCTGATTGGTCCACGTTAACTACCTCAAACAAGAGCTCATAGTTACCGATGTCTACCTGGTTTCAATCACTACTATCCTTAACTGGTCTGTTGACCACGTGAATAGGAAGGGTTTGGAGGGATATGGACCAAGTGCTGGCAAATGGGACTAGTTTAATTTAGGATATCTGGTTGGCGTGGCCAATTTAGGCTGAATGATCTGTTTTCTGTGCTGTACATCTCTGTGACTCTATGACTCCATGTGATCCCAGACCCACAGTAATGGGGTTGACTCTTAATTGCCCTCTGGGATGGTTAATGAATACTGGCCTAGCCAGCAACACTGTCATCCTGTGAATTAATAAAAAAAACACAAGGGTAGATTATCTGGTTAACTAACTCAGTGACAGTACCACTGCACTGTTGTCTCCCCTGTGCATTGTCGATTAATTGCTGTACCTGAATAGTAATCAGGCTGTGCGTGGCCCCTGTGGAATACTGCAGCTTTACTTTCCAAACAACAATGGCTTTGTATAAAGGTTTTTCTTTGATATCCTCAAACATGAGGAAGAGAAACCTACTTAAACCTGTCACTGAGAGCCGTGCCTTACTTTAGCTGAGTATTTATTTGCATGGCACTTCTTTACACTTGGGAAGTTTTCTTTGGTTTCAACAAATCTGTTGATCAAGGAATAGAAAAATAAATGCCAGCCTCTGCGGTGAGAGCAATGCTTTTAGGAAAATTAAATTGGTGAACTGTCATTAACTCTAACATCGCTTTCCTCCATTTAATTTTGATTCTATTTGTTTCCGATGTTCATTTAAAGAATGAAGATTAACGCTAGCTTTGGACAGTTGGCTTGGGGTGATCGCTGACTGTGCAATGAAACCAAATCAACATCAAGAAAAGATATAATCACAGAGACAAGAATGCTTCAACTTCAGTTGTGTACCTGCCAATTCAACTGTCACACATTATCAGACTCAGCAACCTCTCTCAGGCAGTGATCTCCTCTGGTGCCATCAACAGTCAACATTCAAATAATATTTTAAAAATATCAGCAGCAGAGCAAAAATAAACAAGGGGGGCACAAAGCAAAATGGTGTGGTGTGCCATTGTTCAATTTGACAGGAAGGATTATTGGCAGGAGGCAGAGGTGATGTTACTTAGCTGCTCTTGTGTATGGATTCCTATGCCTTTGAAGTTGGCTTCTTCCTACGATTACTGAACAAAAGCTAGGCACATTCCTCCAACAATCCTCGCTTTGCTGTCAGTGCATGCAATTCCTCTCTGTGTTATTTAACTCTCTTACCACAATATCGCTTTTGCACAAACATATTTGAAGCTGATGGTCAGAAAGCTAAATTCAAGCCTTTAAGAGTGTCCTATCTAATTCCTACATATCCCGTGGTACTGTCAGTACTGATATATAAATAAGCATGAAAACCGCTGCTGAGGTACTGCCTCAACTGGAAAGCTGACCTGACAACCAGGCAGTTTTCACATCGTCTGAAAAGTGGACTGATCTGAAAACGATCATTGTAACTGGGAGTGCTGTTCTGCTGTTTGAGGATTTTATGAGTCTGAATTCCAGGATTCTGCAGTGGCAGCATGTACTTACTTTAATAAGTCAATGTGGTGTTAATGGATGGAGCACTATCACACAGAAAAGAGCAATTGTTGTAGCAATGTGCAGGGCTGTGCTACAGTCATATTTGGAAAAGCTAACCCCGTAGTCATAAAGACTCAAAACCAATATCATCCACATGAGGATATTGAATCTAAAACTCAAATTTAGACATCACTACTTTCTGGCACATGTCAACAAATATAGTTCTTACACAATGTGTATATCTAAATAAGGACTGGGGCTGAGCAAATCAGGGTCATATTCTCTGGAGTTCAGAAGAACGAGAGGTCATGTATTGAAATGAACATAATATAGACAGGCTTAACACCTTGTTTCAACTGGTTGACAAATCTGGAATTGAAGAGCAGAATCTCAGGATATCATTTAGGATTGGGATGGTACGAGGAACGTCTTTACTCAACATTTGTGAATGTTTGGAATTCTCCACAGTCATTGTTCCTTGAGAATTGAGGAATATGGGGAGCAAATGGGATAGTGGGAATGAAGGTCAAGATTGGCCATGGCCTCATTGAATGGTAGAACAGACCCATTGGACCAACTGGTCTATTCCTTCTCCTATTTCTTAGGTTTTATATTCCCAAGTTTCCACCTCACTGTGCATTTCACAATGGCCACCTTGTTCTGGATTAACCCAACTATGACATTTCTTGCACTATATCTAACCTATCAAATCCTTTAATCATTTTAAAGTCTTCAATTAGATTATAGAATCAGAGAATAGAATTATAGAAGAGTTACAGCCCCAAGGAGTCCACTGCATCCATAGTGGTTCAGCAAGAGCAAGCATGGTTAGTAGTTAGCACTGCTGCCTCACAGTGCCAGTGACCCAGGTTCGATTCCAGCCTCAGGTGACTGTCTGTGTGAAGATTGCACGTTCTCCCCATGTCTGTGTGGGTTTCCTCTGGGTGGCTCTGGTTTCCTCTCACAATCCAAACATGTGCAGGTTAGGTGAATTGGCCATGCTAAATTGCCCATCATGTTCGGTGCATTAGTCAGAGGGAAATGGATCTGGGCGGGTTACTCTTCGGAGGGTGGGTGTGGACTTGTTTCCACATTGTGGATAATCTAATCAGCTAGTCATAATCCCTTGTCCTTTCCCTGTAGCCTTGCAAATATTTTCACTTCAGATAATTATTAATTTTGAAAGTGATGATTGCAGCGGCCTGCAACACTCTCTCAGGCTGGACATTACAAAGCCTAATTACTCATTGTGCAAAAGCATTTTGACCTAATTTCTTGGCCAATCTTGGTGATGCCCTCTGATTGAACCTTCTACTAATGGCAACAGTTTCTCCCTGTCTCTGCTGGCCAGCCTCCTCTTGGTTTTGAACACCTCGATCAAATCTCCCATCAACCTCCTCACCATCTTCTTCCGAGCTGATGTGGAGGTGTGGGTGTTGGACTGGGGTGGACAATGTTAAAAATCACACGACACCAGGTTATAGTCCAACAGGTTTATTTGGAAGCACTAGCGTTCAGAGCACTGTTCCTTCGTTTCTGTGCTCTATGACAGACTCCTGACAAAGGGGCAGCGCTCCAAAAGCTTGTACTTCCAAATAAACCTGTTGGGACTAAAACCTGTTGTCGTGTGATTTCCAGCTTTCTTCAGAACTGAAGTAGGATCACTGGACCCTAAAGGCTAACTCTGTTTCTCTCTCCGAAGATGCTGCCAGACCTGCTGAGTTTCTCCTGAAATTTCTATTTTTCTTTGTTTCAGATCTCCAGCATCTGCAGTTTTTTGTTTATTTCAGTTCCTAGTTCTTGCTTTCTTCCTTCGATCCCCTTAGCCCTAAGGATTACACTTAATTCCTACCTGAAAATGTTCAAAGTTTTGGCCTGAACTATTTTCTGTGGTGGAGAGTCCCAGTGCTCACTGCTCTCTGGGTGAGGAAATTTAATCAATTCTACAATAAAGATCAGACACTTGTTCTTCAGACTGCTGTACTGCTTGAAGTTGTAGAGATGTACAGCATGGAAACAGACACATTGGTCCAACTCGTCCATGCCGACCAGATATCCTAACATAATCTAGTCCCATTTGCCAACATTTGGCCCATATCTCTCTAAACCCTTTCTATTCATATACCCATCCAGATGCCTTTTCAATGCTGTAGTTGTCCCAGACTCCACCACTTCCTCTGGCAGCTCATTCCAAAAATGCACCACCCTCTGGGTGAAAAAGTTGCCACTTAGGTCTCTTTTAAATTTTTCCCCTCTCACCGTAAACCAAAGCCCTCTAGTTCTGAACTTCTCCACCCCAGGGAAAAGGCCTAGTCTATTTATCCTATCTATGCCCCTCATGACTTTATAAACCTCTATAAGGTCACCCCTCAGCCTCCGACACTCCAGGGAAAACGGCCCCAACCTATTCAGCCTCTCCCTATAGCTCAAATCCTCCAACCCTGGCAATATCCTTGTAAATCTTTTGTGAATGCTTTCAAGTTTCAGAACGTCCTTCCGATAGGAAGGAGACCAGAATTGCACACAATATTCCAAAAGTGGCTTAACTTCTGTGCAGCTGCAACATGTCTTCCCAACCCCTCGACGCAATGCTCTGACCAATAAAAGAAAGCATACCAAACGCCATCTTCGCTATCCTACCTACCTGTGACTCCACTTTCAAAGAACTATGAATCTGTACTCCAAGGTCTCTTTGTTTAGCAACATACCCCAGGACCTCCGATGTGAAGATGGGGATCATTCAATCAGTACTGGCAGGCAGATCTGTTGGCACATCAATTATATTCTGTACTTATGCAGCAAATAGCAATGGTAACTGCTCGAAGTAGGGAGGTAGTTGAATTGTTCAAGCATCTGCTTTGAGGGCAGGGGTTAAAAGAATTAAATGCAAGGCTGGAAAGTTTGCATTTATTGACTGCTGAGATAGAGATCATCTCGTAATGTGAGCTGGTCTTCCATGGATGGAGGTGCCAAGCAAGGTACTGATTCCAGCAGGGCCACTATTTCAGTGCTCTCACAGGTGTGTTAACAGGTAACCAGCACATTGTAGGATTCTGAAAGCCTGAAGGAAGGGGTAAGGAGGTCCCCTCAGATTTCCCCTGCCCCCTGAGTGTGCAGGGACTGTAAATGTCTCCATTTGTTGAAAGGGGTTTCTCACGTCACAGCTGATGAACTGCAAGTAGCTTACTTTCCTATAACCAAGTCTCTGGTCAATGAAACCAAAGCAGAAAGGTACGTTGAGAGAGAAAAACAACATTTTGAGTCCGGTTCAGAAGAAGGGTTTCTCCAGCAATTTCCATTTCTGTTTCTGGCTTCCAGTATCCACAGCTCTTTATTATGTTTTCTCCAGATCATGACATCCCTGCACCAGCCAGCGACAGAGCCAGAATGAGAATGCAGCAAAGCACATTGACTGTCCAAATCATTGCGCAGTCTTCGGCTCATACATGGAAACTGTCGCTCCAGGAGCGTGACGGGGAGGGGGTGTTGTATAGTGGCACTCCATCGTCATCATCTCCAATGACTACCCGCTGCAGGCTGCACAACAGAACAGTGCAAAGGAGACATTTCTCCTGGTCACAAGCACAGCAAAATGAAGAGCTCACTACAGGACCAGCATAGAGAACTGTTGCAGCACACACCAATCCAAAGAACAAAAGTTATATCAAAAGTGGTGTGAGTTATTAACTACCTCACCACTACAACCACTTACAAGCTCTTATGGGTAATATTGTATTTTCATGAGCAAATGGAGACTCTCCAGTAAAGCAAAATGGAACCAACTGATCACCTTTATTATTGTTTGTGAGCTTTTGTTTTGTCTCATGGTATAAATGAGTCAATGTACATCTCGATGCTCTTAAACTGCGACCCCTACATCTGGAGGCTTCTGCTTGTTTCCAGCCCCATTACCATAGTTGAACGGAGGGGAATGTAGATATGTCAGAAGCCTTGAGAGACAGTAAGCTCTTCTCCTGGTCATTGTGAGGTGGTAGCTCCACTGGACTACATGGGGTTGGATTTGTAAACCACAATGTTATTGGTAATAATCATTCTGATGGATTTTTCTGCTGATTCTTTAACCTTATGATCTAACGTATCACAGTTTGGTGTCACTGTGTTGGTGCTTGCAGCAGATGGTGTGAATAGCAAAAGTTCTTTTCGCTCCTGTTAGCTTCTGTTCACACTACAAGTCTACAAAGCTGGCAGGAGGAGCTCGTGTTACAAATGCAACAGGAACAGCTTCAGATCTCCTATCTTTCCATTTCCCCCATCACTTCTGACCAGCTTCCTCTCAATTTGAGTACATCTATCAGCTCTCCTCTTAGCCTTCTCTTGTCCAAGGAAAACAGTCCTGCACTCTTCAATCTGTTTTTGTAACTGAGGTTTCTCAACCTTGGAACTTTTCTTGTGAACTTCTTCTGTACTCTATCCAACGCATTCACATCCTTCCTAAAGGATGGGCACCTAGAACTGCTCACATTGTTCTAACTGAGGTCTGACTAGTATCTGACACAGTTCAGCATTGCCTTCTTGCTCCAGAAATCTATGGCTCTGTTAATAAAGCCTAGTCTATTGTATGCTTTATTAACTGCTCACTTTTGCTGTCCTGCTATCTTCAGTGATTAATGCACATATGTATAAAAAATTACAAGAGAAAAAAGAAAGACACAATAAATGAAGCATATCTTCATAAAATCCCAACAGTGGAAACAGGCCATTGGCCCAACAAGCACACACTGTAGTCAGACCACATGGAGAACTGTAAATGCAATGCAGTTCCGAGAAGATTTACTGGACTAATACCTGGTATGGGCAGGATGTCTTCTGAGGATAGGTTGGACAGGGTAGGTTTGTATCTGCTAGAGTTTAAAAGAGTAAGAGGCAGCTTGTTTGATTCTTTAAGATCCTGAGGGGTCTTGATAGGATAGGTGTGAAGAGAGTGCTGCCCTCTTGTGGGAGAATCCGGAACTGGAGATCTTCTGGTTACAATTTATCAAATTCTTTTGTAACAGCCCTTGAAACTTTGGTTTGCAGGTGGTAGTATTCCCATGTATCTGATGCACCTGTCCTTTTGGATGGAAGTGTTTGTAGATTTGAAATGGTGTTTCAGTGGTCTTGGTGAGTTACTGCAGTGTATCATGATTACATTAATGGTTTGCCCACAATGGAAAGACAGCGTCTGAAATACCTTGTTCCCCTTCTAGCAATCCTGCTGCTTTTAAAGCCATGTATGAGAATTTGCATGGAAGTTGGCTTCAGTCATCTGTACTTGTGAAAATAATGCTGAATTCACAGTGACAGTGGGACTGTCTATCTGAGCTGGATCTTCCTCATTAACAACACCTCTGTTCCGAAATTAAATCAAGGTTTGCTTGATGTCTAGGGCTATCCCTTGAAGTGTTAATACAAGCGGATCAGCAGACTACAGAACACAGACATTAAGTTATTCTGTTTGCTCGGCAGTTGCAGTACGATCTGTTCAGAAGTGTTTTATTAGCAAGACATCAAAACCCACACACTAGGTGTGAACACTGACTTAAAATGTTTGATTGTAAACTGAAAGGATTCCCTTGGCACTAAAATTACTTATCTTAAAATTATTCATGTTAAATTGTGTTTGGATTTTTGAATTTTCTAATTTGCAAAAGTACATGATTCATATCCAACTTCGTAAAGATCCAAAAAGTAACTAGTTGATCCAGGATATTTGTTATTTATTAAGTTGTGGAAGAACTGTGTTCTAATAACATCTACTTTTACTTCTTGAAGACCAGTTCTACCTTTATTGTTTTAAGTGTTCAGTAAAATATTGTCTTGACTATTCTACCTGTTAATAAAAATAACCAATGCTGTTAACATATAATGTTCACCTCACAACATGGTACAGTGTGATTTTCAAAGCAGTAAGAAGAATGTTGAAGCTGATATTTTAAGCTAATAATTAATCCTGGATTCACCTTCTCATTCACCTTATGTGGATGGGTACAATATTTGCTTCTTAACAAATTTGATTTTCCTATGAGAATTGTCTTTATTGTTTGTTGGAGGTGTAAGCAAAAAGTATCAGGATAATACCTGAACCATCACATTAATTCATATAGTAGGAGTAGGAGTAGGCCATTCAGCCCCATTTGATAGAATCCTGGTTGGTCTCATCTCAGCCTGAAAGCCACTTTCCTGCCCGGTCTCCATAGCCCTTCAACCCATTACTAATTAAAAATCAGTCTAACTCCTCCTTAAATTTATTCATTGTCCCCACACTCTGGGGTAATGAGTTCCACGGATTCACCACCTTTTGAGAGAAGTAGTTTCCACTGATCTAAGTTTAAAATATGCTGCCCCTTATTCTAAAACCATGACCTCTTGCTCTATACTGCCACACATAAGGAAACATCTTTTCTACTTTCACCTTGTCAATTCCCTTTAGCATCTTATACATCTCAATCAGATCTCCTTTCATTCTTCTAACCTCCAGAGAATTTAGGCCTAAACTGCCTCAATCTCTTTTTGAAAGACAAACATCTCATTTCTGGAATCAATCTGGTGACCTTCTTCTGAACTGCCTCCAATGCAACTACATCTGTCCTCAAGCAAGGGGACTGAACTTGTAAGCAAAACTCCAGATGTGGGCTTACTAGTGTCTTGTACAGTTGTAGCAACACTATTCTGCTTTAGTAAAACAAAGGACTGCAGATTGAGCTCTGAGGAAGGGTCACTTGAACCAAAATGTTAATTCTGATTTCTCTCTACAGATGCTGCCAGACCTGCTGAGCCTTTCCAGCAATTTCTATTTTTTGTTAAAGAACAACAGATAATGGAGATTTGAAACATCAACAGAAATTGCTGGAGAAACTCAGCAGGTCTGGCAGTATCTGTGGGGTGAAAGTAGAGTCAACATTTCGAGTCCAGTGACCCTTCCCAACTTTTATATTCTACATCTTTGGCAATAAATGCCAAAAATCCATTTGCCTTCCTAATCGTCTGTTGTACCTGGATGCTTGTTTTCTGTAATAGATGCACAAGGACATCCAGATCCCTCTTTGAAGACGATCTTTGAAGTTTCTCTCCATTTAGATATGCAAAACACCAGCAATTGCTCTAAATACTGTGTCCCTTCATACTGCAGCATGTGATTTGCCCGATCAGTGCAGTGCCCTTGTCCCATTGCAGAAGAATATTTTTTTCAAACTTTGGTTCAAGTTTTGCCCTAATCTCTTTGATCGATTGTCCAACATGTGAGTTACATGTAGGGACACGTCTCGGAAACTAAATCAGCACAAACAGCATTGGTATCCCAAAGGGCTCGGTGGTATGTTTTGATCCACATGCAATGCAATTGGCACAAAATGACGACAATAACCACAAATTATGTTAAATCAGGGTGTATTATACTTCCAGAATTCTTAAGTGGAATTGGCCGTTTTCCCTTTAGAAGATAAAACATGCCTTACAACATTGTGTCATACACTCAGGACATTAAGTGATAATAAACATTTAAGTATTGCTGAAAAGAGACACTTTTTATCAAAGATTTTCATCTTGCATTAATCAGGACAACTTGCAAGAAATACGAATGGTGAAACATTTTATGCATGAGAGGAGACTGCTAATTGTTTGGCACTCATACCAAGTCATTTGTGTCAATTGTAAATAGTTGAGGACTCAGCTATGATCCCTATCTCTCATTAAACCTTACTAACTAAAGAATAGTTCATTTCAGCCTGATGTCTGTTTTTTTTTGTCAGCTAGTGAATCTTCTATCCATGCTGATATAAGCATGAGCTTTTATACCGCAACAACCTTTGATGTAGCACCTTATCAAATGAATCATGGAAATTTAAACACATTACATGGACTGTTCCCCCTTGATCCACAGCATGTGCTATTTCCTCATAGCACTCCATCATTTCTCATGTATGAAACTACACTGCCTCTGCCTAATTACCTTGAACATTTCAAAGTGATGAAAGGTGTGTTATTTTATACATTAAAAACATTTACTAGACTTTGGATTCCATACTAATGCAATATAGGCGTTGACCTATTGTTGTGAAATGATTTAAAAAGTAATTAAGTCAGACTTTCTCAAGCCATGGTTTTTAGAACAGTGTATGCTAGAGAGCAGATAACAGAAAGCTCCCTGAGATGTTATTGGAAGTTAATTTATGCTGTGGTGCTTACATCTGAAGAGAGAAAAAAAACAACAACCATTAGTTTAGTAGTACCTAGCATGACCAAGTGTTTGTTTTGAAAATATTGTTTAAAACGTTAGTGGTTCAGTTTGAAGAGGGACCTGATTGAAATCACATACAAGTATAGTCTCTCCTCGAGAAAGGAAAAGTTTCAGAGCAGTTAAGAATGTAAGTTTCCTAAGTGAAAGTGTTTAGCTTGTGAAATTTTCAGACCAGGAGTATTTGGTTAGAAACTTGTATTGTTTATTCAAAGCTACGAAAGTCTAAGCTTGCAGTGTAAATGGTCAAGGGAAAAGGCCTCATAGGACCAAAACTGTGAAGAAGTAATTAAGTTAAACCTATAGAATTTGATAAGGAAAAAAAAAGTCTAGTTTTCTGAGTAACAGTAAACTTATGGTGATGGGGAATAGATAGACTTTTATCTTGTTATGTCTTGAAACCTTTCAAATTGACTTGCATTTAGATAGGTTGATTGGCTTTACTTTTCTTTCTTTTGTGCAATAAATTTCTGTTTTATTGTTAAATGTGAAACTGCAGCCTCGTGTGCTTATGTCTCAGGGAAAGACGGCTACATTAAATTAAAAAGAAAAACAAAATATGATCTATCATGCCAGAGTTCATTCTGGGCTTTGACTTGTCACAGTAATATTGGTTGGAGTCACAATGCTGCTATCGGTCCAACATCCCTTTGCAAATTCTTATCTGTTTTAAATGTCTGTGGAAAGTCTTACTATTTGTTGTGTATTTCTAGTCAGCTTTCTCTAGTACTCTAATTGATTCCCTTTTTATTAATTTTTACTTTTTTCTGTTCTTTCTTACATTCCATCTAATTTTCTGAATTCAAACAATCTTTGCATAATAATACACTTTGTTTAATGTTAACGTTATTTTTAACTTTTATATAACTATAAGTAGTAGTTCCTCCTCTTTGATTTTTTTTCTTACTCATTGGAATATATCTATCCTGTGTATTCTGAAATATCCCCTTAAATATCTGCCATTACACCGCCAATAGCTAATCATTTAGCCTAGTTTGCCCAATCAGTTTTACTAATCCTTCATTCATTCATTCATCTTTGCCCTTACTTAAGTTTAAAATATAATTTTGGACTTTTCTGTCTGTCAAACTAAATGTAAAATTATATCATGTTATGATCACTGCTACCTAGGAGCACAAGGGCACTAATTAATCCTATCTCCTGACACAGCACCATGTCTTACATGGTCTGCTCCCTCATTGGCTCCAGAAAGCACAATTTTAAGAAATTGTCCCAAAAACATTCTATGAACTCTTTTTAATGTCTCTGCCCATCTGAGTTTTCCAGTCTAAATGTAGAGTAAAATGTCCCATGATTATTGGCATATCTTTCTGACAAGTTCTCATTATTTTGTCCCTTGTACCCCATCTTACTGGGTCATTAGTATTAGAGGACCGTATATACTCAAAGAAGTGAATTCTTGCCTTTATCTCTACCCAAACTACTTCTACGCCCTGGTTTCCTGAATATAGGACATCAGTCTCTATGGTGCTAAAACCAACATTAATCAACAAAGCTACATCTCTACCTTATCTTAGCTTCCTGTCCTGTAATACGAACACCCTGCACTCTAAAAAGATGGTAAAGCTTACCTAATCAAGCTATGAGATGCGTCAGGATCCTGTGCAATTACGGTACCGATAATAGTCCCCACATCAATGTCTTCATATACATCGAACATGTAAAAGGGTCTACTGAACACCGGAGGCTCATCGACATCTTCAACAGCAATCCTCACAGTGGCTACATCTTTGTATGGACCCAGGTAAAGGAATCGTGGGTCAAGCCGACTGTTCGTTGCCTCAACTTTTAAGGTATAGCTTTTCTTGTTCTCATAGTCCAACATCTGCTTTAGAAGAACAAAAGTTTAGATAATCTGATTGCAAATAAAAAGAATCACAATGGAGAAATGCCAGAAGAAAGAAAACTACTGTGTGTGTCTGCACCTTTTTGACCAACACGACACCCTCTTGTGTGGCCTTGTCTGTAATAATGTCAAACATATTCATCCCATCTCCATCAATGATGTGATAGGTTATTTCTGCATTTTCTCCAATATCTGCATCATAAGCTTTAATTCTGCCAACAGTCCCACCTTCTGGGGAAGACTCCTTGACGCTCATTTGGTATAAACCTGAAGAGACAAGACATTCTGATTTATAGGATCAGATATTACAATGGGTTACACTCCAATAACACTCAGCCAGGTGTGTATGAGCCTGGGCTTGCAATGAGTCATTAGTCTACATTGAAAAGTGCACTAAATCGAGTGTGAAGTTGGCTTAACACAGGGGTGTAATTGTAAAGGTGACACGTATTTCACAAGGACTGATCCTCTTAACTGAGGATGCAAAAACTCTCCAGTTTCAGTTGACACAGACAATGGCCCATTGAGCAGTAAAGGTAACATTGCCATAGTCGGATTAGTCCATAGGACTACCCTCTCATTAGAGAGAGAGAGAGAGAGAGACAGTTAGTGGTGGTTTAACCTGAAGGTCAGCATGCCTCAGCCACAGGGAGAGGTTGAGAAAGACAGGTCCTTATGGTAACCTCAGCCAGTGCAGGAATTGAATGCAAGCTGTCAGCATTACTCACCAGCTGTCCAGCCAACTGAGCTAACCAACCTCATTGAGACACATTTACTGAGTGTCAGAGGTCAACTTATACCCATGAGCAAAGTTTTACCAACACAATAAACATTACAAGATGTTAAATTTGGAATGAGAGTATAATGACACAAATTGATTTCTTGTGCCCAGCCCCAGTTCATTATTGTCAATCATTGTGTTTTTCTAAAAACAAATTGTCTTTTTTTAAAGTTCATTGTCAAGTTGTTGTGACCATTATTTGACTTGTGAAGATTTTGGTAGGTCTCCCTCTGAAGACTTGGAGGTACTGGTGTCAGACTGGGGTGGACAAAGTTAAAAATCACATGGCACCAGGTTATAGTCCAATAGGTTAATTTCGAAGCACTAGCTTTTGGAGAGCTGCTCCTTCATCAGGTGGTTGTGGAGGTTAACCCCTGAACGCTCCGAAAGCTGGTGCTTCCAAATAAACCTGTTGGACTATAACCTGGTGTTGCATGATTTTTAACTCCCTCTGAAGACACTTGTTGGATGTGAAAGACTTGCTAAGCTACTGAGCCTGTAAATTTTGCAAACATGAGAATGTAGCCAGAACAGATAAGACCCATTCATGAACCAGCTGGGATTTCACAACAATCAACAATTTCATGGTCAGTTTATCAATAATTTAGTTTCTTCACAGTTACTTTTTAACCAAATTCAATTTCCTGACATCCCCATTCGATATGAAGTGGAAACTAGATGAAGAATATTCATCCAGTTCTGAAGAAGGGTCACTGGACCTGAAACGTTAACTCTGAAATGTTTCTCTCTCCATAGATGCTGCCAGACCTGCTGAGTTTCTCCAGCACTTTCAGACTTCATTTATTTCAGATCTCCAGCATCTGTAGTTCTTTGTTTGATTATAGTTGAAAGGTATCTTTTTTAAAAAAGATTTCGAGGAGATATGTTTTCTGAAGCTGGATTCTACATTGGTTTCTGTTTGCATTGCCTGGTGAGGGAACTCCAGAAGTGAGTTCTCTGTCTGCCCAGGAGTGACAGGGGAGTTAGGACAGTGTTAATGACTGGGCATAATTAGCCTGTCCCTTCTGATTGATCAGTGAGTAGCTGGGATATCATTGGGAAGGCTATCTTTATGGGTCCATGGGAACATGCTCAACACAGTCTGAATCCATTGATTTTGGGAAAGGGGACTCAGGATTCAAAGAAGTCTAAATAGGTGTTGTAGACTGTCAAAGCAAAAACTCTGACCCTCCTATCCACAACAGGAAATAAATCAGACTTTTTTTTGAAAAGGGTGATCTTGTTGGACTTCTGCTTGCCCTTCCTGCTCAATACTTTTGACAGGTTTCGTCCAGTAGAAAACCAACCCAGCTTCACTCAAATGTCATTGACTTCAGGCTGGTATCCAAGCCAGTGAGATTAACACTAGGAAAGATGGCATGGCACTACTGCCTTGTTACCATCTGGTGAGGGTTGAGGAGGAGAAGTACAATTACTCTCCATGTTATTTGTTTGCATTACTGGGGTATATATGTTTGAAAGTTTCATCAAGGGTCAAAGGTTCAAAGGTGGCCAACAAAGAGAGGTTGGGTGTTCCAGGAGTAGGTTAGAACAGATTATTGAGAAGCAACAATCCAAATACCACACAGCATCCAAATGGACACAGTCAACATATGACATGTGACTTAGGTGTGAAGATTTAGTGACCATGAATTGGAATGACAATACGCCCTGGTCTCCAGTGTCTGCCCTTATCCATCTCTTCGATCCCTTAATGTTGATAAGAATATTAAGCCAAAGCTAGGAGAAACTGAGGACTGCAGATGCCGGAGGTCAGAGTTGAAAAGTGCGTCGCTGGAAAAGTACAGGAGGTCAGGCAGCATCCAAGGAGCAGAAGACTTTATGTTTCAGGCATGAGCTCTTCATCAAGAATGTTAAGCTAAGGCTGTCATGAATTGATCCTCCCCCTTCACCCTGATCCATGATTCTTCCTTCATGGCTGCTCTTTTTATTTTTTTTTTATTTTTAGAACTAGTGGTTATTTTATGTCAATCACCTTCCAGCTCAACATACCTGGGATGGGGTGTCTAACCCCACTGCTGTAGATCTTAACTCTTTGGGACCATCTTTGCTTAATTCTCAAAAGGATACCTTACCACCTTCACCCAGCCAGCTTAGTTCAGATTTGTGGATATCACTCTTTCTCTCAAATTCTCATTATGCTTGATTATACTAACAGAGAACTGCTCTTACACTGCGACTTTGGTAAGACATTTTGGTCTTTTAAAAATACCTTATTTATGTTGCTGTGTAGGCTTCCATTATTGGTATTTTGTTAAGGACTTACATATGATGAGCTGTGAAAATTATCTCATTTGAGACTTTATGAAGAAACCTGGACTTGTCTTTTTTTATAACTCATTGAAGGAACACAGTGGAACACGTTAATAAAATATGTGAGTCAGGTGACTTCAGCTAACTGTTCAGACTTACTGGAAGTCACCTGTCTGAGAATATGGCTGTCAGATGTGTGGCTATTTGATATTTTTGGAGCTCAGATGGTGTGTAGTATGTGAAGAGATAAGACCCCCCAGCTCAACTTTTGCCATTTTTCTGAGAGACCCTTTTGAGGGTTATGTGTGATAATTGAAAAGCTAAAATGACTATTCACCCTGGAAGATTTTGAAAAGATTTCTTCTCAAAATCCTGAATAAACTGGCCTGAAAAGATCTCAGGAGGACAACTGCCTGTGTTCTGGTGACAGCCTTTGATATCTAGTCACCTGCCATATAAAAGAACCCTAGACTGAAAGCAATCTGGAACATTTCATATCCTAGCCTTTTATTTTCCAAAGACTGACAACAATTTTGGCCAAGATATATTTTTTTCAAAGCTAATCTCTGCAGAGAAAGTTTCCTTATTTCTTTCTTTAATTTGTGTGTGTGTGCACGCAAGTGTCAGTCTAGTGTTTGTATGTGTGTGTACATGCATCTAGTCTGTGTATCTAGTGTATCTGTCCAGTATGTATTTATGTGTGTGTAGGCACATGCATGTATTGGGTTATTTAGAAGGGTAAATATTGATAAAAACATATTTCAACCTGTTCATTAGTCAGTTTTGCATAGAGTCTCCACAGTGTGGAAGCAGGCCATTTGGCCCATCGAATCCACACTGACCCTCTGAAGAGCATCCCATGCAGACACACACCCCCTACCCTAACCCTGCATTTCCCATGGCTAATCCACCTCACCTGCACATCCCTGGACACTATTAACAATTTAGCATGGCCAATCCACCTAAGCTGCATATGTTTTGACTGTGGGAGGAAACCAGAGTACCTCAAGGAAACTCACACACTCAAGGGGACAATATGCAAACTCCACACAGACAGTTGCCTGAGGGTGGAATCGAACCATGGTTCTTGATGCATTGAGGTAGCAGTGCAAACCATTGAGCCACCATGCCACATCTTTGTCAACAATTGTGTTGCTCAGTGAAGAAACCTGTTTGATGGATCTCTTTATTCTGAACCTACTATAGATAAAGCAGATAATTGGCTGGATCAGTAACTGGGTAAAACATTTAAATTTACATTGTGAGTGTTGGAGTCATAGGACTAGAAAGAGGCAGTGTATTCCTTTCATCTTGCTTGCCCATAACAAGGTTAGCAGATTGTTAGGATTGAACAGAGATTGCTGAGACACTGAACACTTGTAGCCAGAGGTCAGGAATTGTTGTACTCTTAAACTTCTCAAGGTCATAGGACAGTCAATTCTTACAGTAGACAAGGCTTTCTGCTTCCACTCTGCCTGTGTAAACAAATTATTTTGATTCTCAAGCATTCATTCTATCAAAGGAATATTTAACAGAATACAATTTAAATAGCCAGGCTATATTTTTCTGAATAATCAAAAACTATCTTTCCAATAGGTACATCATTTGTACATTGTTCTCTGACTTGAATGTTGGGTAATGTGTGTGGGTAGTTAGTAAACTATGGATTTAATATTTTCAGAACCCTTTGTTTTAATCAGCTTTATGTAAATCTCGCAAAAGGATGTTTTCTACATTGGAAGTGAATATTATTTGAGTAACATTCCTAACTGTGTAGACACTAGACTCATTCAGACTAAAAAGGTGTGATGGCGCTCAAATAGGTTTATGCTTTTATTCATAAATGCTACATACTGATAAATTATGGATCTAAATTTAGCAGCAAATCATTGACTGTAACTCACTTTGAGGAAATCTGGGAGGATTGTCATTAACATCAGTGAGGGTGATGTTTACAGATGTTGTGCCTGATAATCCTCCCATCTGTCCACCCATGTCCTTTGCCTGGATGATCACTTGATACTGCTCCTTTGCTTCTCTGTCCATGTTTGGTAAAGCTGTCCGAATAATACCTACAATAACCCACAAGGACAAAAATAAATCAAATTAATCAGAGTTGCAGGGAATTAATAAAACAGCAGAAAAAAAACAATTACCAGATTCTTGGGGGATTTTACTCTTGTTCAGTCACTGAAATCTAAGTCAGCATCTTACATTATCTGAAAAATTACAAACATCTCTGTAATAATTACTAAACCATGCTGTGAAACAGTAAAGTAACATGTTAGCCTAACCAGCAAAATCTAGCTCCCGGAAGGTTCAGATTGCTAACTTTGCTGATGGGTGTGAAACTACAATAGATAGATCACAGGGTCATAATTTTGATTTCTGAACTCTGTTGCATTAATTGATCTCAGCCAAGGTGAATGCATGATGTTAAAGTTGCTTGCAATTTTGTTGGGGTCAGAAGGAGAACATGTTCAGCCAGATTTATTATAACCGACAGAGTCATAGAGTCCTACAGCATGGAGACAGATCCTTTGGCCTAAACTGGTCCATGCCACCCAAAATGTCTAATCACACTATCCTTCTAAATCTTTACTATCCATGTATTTGTCTAAATGTCTTTTAAACGTTGTTAATGTACTCGCCTCAACCACTTCGACTGACAGATCATTTCACATGAGTACCATCCAATGTGTAAAAACGTTGCCCCTCAGGTTCCAATTTATTCTTTCCACTCTAACCTTAAACTGATGCCCTCTAGTCCTTGATTCCCCAGGAGAAAGTGAGGTCTGCAGATGCTGGAGATCAAAGTTGAAACTTTATTGCTGGAACAGCACAGCAGGTCAGGCAGCATCCAGGGAACAGGAGATTCGACGTTTCGGGCACAGGCCCTTCTTCAGGATTCCCCAACCATGCGAAGAAGACTGAGTACATTTAATGGTATACTTGTTATGAAGATGTGGGTGTACCATACCTTTAGGGAAGTTAAAAGCTAGCAGAACTACCTGACAGCACCAAATATTCTGAACAAAATATAATGAAACCTTCTGGTCCAGCAGTTAAAGTAGCTGGTTGCCTGGAGACAAAAACAAATTCGAATTTGGCCAATCAGTTTAAATTATACCCCAAATACCAACTTCCAATCAAGTTTGAATTTAATATATTGACATTATTAAAAACCAATGACACATCCAATGCTTTGGGGTATAAGACCGGGGAAAATCAAACAGTTGGAGAAGAACTGCCAAGCCAACGACATCTGCAAACAGCCCAGAGAATAGCTCTCTTAAAGGTACCTTTATCGATCAGCAACCTGTGAAGCATAATCACTAAGAAGAAAACAAGACACAGGAAGATGCAAATAGAAAATTGGACAGATGGCTGGTTTTGTAAACTTGAATTTTTGGTAAATCTTAATCATGGGGTTTTATTGGACTAGTATTATAGAAAGGAAAAGGTAAAAGATAGGTTAGAGGAAGGAGTTGTAAATAGTTGTGAGTTAATTATTCTCTGTTATATCTTAAGATATAAAGTTGTTAATTTCTACATTAAGTTGTTCTTGGTCTCTCGAATTTTCACAGATTACTGCACGGGATAAATCTTTTCTGTGTTGCTGGTTTAAATTAAGCAGGACGGTTTACCCGGTATCATAACACACTGTAAGGGCAGAGTCTGCTAGGAGAAAGTGAGGACTGTGAAATGGAAATGGATAATGATTCTGGCCATTCATGAAGATTGCACACAATGATAGCCATCATAAAATAATCATTACTTTGCCCAGATTATTCCATTCATTAAGAGATTAAAAGATATTCCTAGGTATACAAACAATTTTGGTAACTTGGTGCAACTTGATTAATACAACAAGTAACGGTTAACCACAAAAGAAAATTATTTAAAATCATGGTCTCATGTCCATCACTTGTGGAGAATTGAAATTACAAACAGAGTCGAAAGTGTTGTGCTGGAAAAGCACAGCCGGTCAGGCAGCATCTGAGGATCAGGAGAAACGATGTTTCGGACATAAGCCCTTCATCAAGCTTATGCCTGAAATGTCAACTCTTCTGCTCCTCGGATGCTGCCTGACCAGCTGTGCTTTTCCAGCACCACACTCTCGTCTCTGATCTCCAGCATCAGCAGTCCTCACTATCTCTCTGTCCTGAAATTACCAACATACAAACAATGGACAAGAGGAGGTGCCTGGTCCTTTGAGCCTGTCCCACCATTCAATAAGCTTATGTCTAATTTGATTTTAACCTCAACGCTTCAATCCTGCATTCCATTCCCTCTTCCAATAATCTTTCATTATGATCAAGAATCTAAGTCCTTTCACTTTAAAACATGTCTCGTACCTTTTATGGACATAATTATGAGATTTATTTAAGTTATATTGGTTTAGAGCAGCCAGCTGTGGACCTTTAACACTTTAATATTTTTAAATCACTCCAGTTAAACATCACAGCACTCAAAAACATGTAACTTTATTCGGAGCATCTGCCCTAAGTTCACAGGTTGGTTCAGTGAGTGGAAACTTGTCACATGTAAGTTGATTTGAGTGTTGCCACTTTATGAGCAGGGCATTTTCTAATGAGATACGATAAAAATTTGTGCTAACAGATCATAGACACTCAATTTGTACCGGGCGTAATATGTGTGTGGAATTCGGCAGTCACTCACAACGGCTTGATTGGTTGCAGATGAGCAAAACCAGTAAAATCTAGTGTAAATTCCATGCCAAGTATATAATATTCCCACTGGCCTCTCACTACGTGGAGGTCCTGCAAGTGGCATTGCCTTTCAGAACCTTCAGTCTTTGCTCATACATTAAAAAAAAAACAGCTGCTTTGGTGAATGTTTTTTCAGATTAGATTCCCTACTGTGTGGAAACAGGCCCTTCAGCCCAACAAGTCCACACCAACCCTCCAAAGAGTAACCCACCCAGACCCATTTCCTATCTGACTAATGCACCTGACACTACGGACAACTTAGCATAGCCGATTCACCTAACTGCACATCATTGGATTGTGGGAGGAAACCCCCACAGACACAGGGAGAATGTGCAAACTCCACACAGTCACCCAAGGCTGGAATTGAACCTGCGACCCTAGTGCTGTGAGACAGCAGTACTAACCACTGAGCCACCGAGCAATTGGTGCCTGTGCAAAAAAGCCCAAACATAAGCCAGCACCTTCAGATCAGAAGGGCAAATACTCCAGCATTAATTCAGTACTATTGAATTTAGACCGCTTAAAATTCTGCACTGGGAGCCTGGACTTAGATTTTACTGTCACTAAGATTATGTTAAATACCATCTTTCAGACATTGCCGTCCCCCAGACAGCTATAACTCTCCTTTAAAAAACATTGAAAATTTAAAGACCAGATGGAAGCTATTCAGCCCATGTATCTGTGCTGGTCATCCAAGAGTTAATCTAATCCCTTTTTTCTGACTCTTGTTGTATCACTGGAGTCTTTTTTATATTCCATGCTGCTCCATTAAAAATAAATGCAAATTGATAGATCTATGGGAACAGTTCAAATAAATCCAGAGAAAACAATTTCCTTGCTCAACAAAATACATGAAAATAGCAAATGTTGCTTGGCAGAATGCCTTGCTTATGACTCACAACAGACCAACATCTTATTCATCTGTTTCGTCATGTTATTTCTCAACAGATAAATTATTATGGGACAATGCTGACCACTCACTGCCAAACACTCCAGCTCTGTTTCTTTGGCAGAGCGCAACTGTGATCACAAACCACTTACCAAAAAGATATTGCATCCGTTGTCATACATCTAGTCAAGACGATGCATGTCACTGTGAATTTCTGGGTGTTTCTTAAATGGTTTCAGAATTGTAACCTCTGTCTGGATGTTTATTTAGCCAATTGCTTGTTCTTCAGAATGGATCCTAATTTTCCACAATGGTGTAAAACCAATGAGGAGTCACCTGCCTGGTTTGCATTTCTCGTGCATTTTATTTTGTTTTGTTGGCTACATGTTTCCTAAATTATTTCCTTTTGCTGCAATCTTATAGCATTGAACTTACACTGTTTAGAACAGTGCACTAGACTCCTGGTGTTAGAGATTGCTGACACTTAGATTACGCTGAACATCCTCTTACAGTTGTTGCTGTCCCCCCGAGAGCTGTAACTCTCTTTCAAAATAACATTGAAAATGTAAAGGTCAGGCAAAGCCTATTCAGCCCATTGTATCTGCTGACTGCCCAAGAATCAACCAACCTAATCCCTTTGCTAACTCTTGCGGTATCGCTCTGTATAATTCAACATCTCAGTACATGTCGAAGTCCTATGAAATGAAAGGGTTTTTTTGCATTTCCAACCATTTCAGGAAATGGACTTCAGAATCTGGTCACATGTTGAATGAAATATTCTTCCTCAATTTACCTCTAATCTTCCCACTGGGTTAGGAAGCAAAAGAGAACCATATCGTCCGTCCCCCAATTCCAAAGTATTGGGGTATTCTCATTTTATACAAGGTCAGTCTCCCATTGGAATAACATTGCAGATCTCTCACATCTTTCTCATCCATCCACAGAGGGAACAAATCTTCTTACACTGACTTGAAAGTCTGCAGCACAACTCTGGAGTTAGCTTTGATTTATTTATGCTTCAAGATGAATAGCCAACATTATCTATTTTGTATTATTCTAGCTTCAACCACAGAGTAGACCATTGTTGCAGGGATGTGGGATGGAAACACTTCTTCTATGCTTGCCCAGTGTTGCTCATGATCATTATTATGATTGAGATGGGAGGCAGGCATTGTATCTCTTCAGTCCCAACGTTCCAGGAATCACACTTCAATATAATTGCTTCACCAACTTCCCAATACAGACATTTAAATTCAAACAGACTTAAAATAAAAATGTTGCCATGAACCAGGTTTCTTCAACAAGCACAAAATTATTGATATATTGAAAAACAAACCTAATGACTTAAAACTGTAAAAACGTTACACATGTAGTTTGTAATATCAGACTATAAATGTTTGCCTCCATAAATGGCCCAAAAGATGCATACACTAAGTAAAGAGAATTTTTTTTTAAAATCTGTCTACAGAAATAAACAAAAACACTTTTGGTCCAAAAGTCTTTGGTCTTGAAGGTAAAAAAGATAAGGTTTGAGATATTCTGATGGCTCTTTGTCTGACTTTACAGTGCACAAAGACAGGTGGACCTTGACACATGTAGTTGTCACTGGGGCTCTTTGATGATTCAGTCATTCAGGAGATATCAACAAATGCTTCTCATATGAGGGCTGTCAGACCCAGGCTCTAGGCACCACATGGGAATTATGGGGCTGCTTTTCCAGAAACGGGAGAGCTGAGCTGGGAAGCTCCTTCTCCTTTAGCTGGCTGGTGACCAATGGAAAATCCAAACAATCTCTAACCATATTCAAATGGAACAGCCACAAAATCCGGGCAAAAGAAAAGTTCAAAGGAAAAGTTTTCACTCGAGTGAATTTAAGGAACAAAGATCAACAAAACTGTATGTCTTCCAAGAAAAGCCTTCTTGAAAATAAATTCCAAAGCTTTTCATTGACATTTTAAAAAAGTGCACTAATCCAGGTATCTCTACAAGCCTTCAAGCTCACATCCATAAATGAGATGAAATATGAACTTTCATAACAACTTTATGGAGATTAAAACCAGGTCAGTGTAAAAATGGCATTGTTCCCAATCTTCTCAGTTTCCTGGTCATCAGGATGGAGTTAAATTTGCCCCTACAGGGCATTCCATCTGATCCCATTGGCTCATTTGGTTAAAATTGTCCCTTAACTGCCTCAATGTACTGACAGGAGCAGATGTCAGCATTCTGGGAAAATCATTAAAATAGCTGAAGGCAGAGAACATGTATTTGAAGTCATTGTGTTACACAGCATGGAAACAGGTCCTTCAGTCCAACTTGTCCATGCCAACCAGATATCCTAAATTAATCTAGTCCCATTTGCCAGCACATGGTCCATATCACTCTAAATCCTTCTTAATCATGTACCCATCCAGATGCTTTTAGATTTTGTAATTGTACCAGCCTCCACCACTTCCTCTGGCAGTTCATTCCATACACACACCACCTTCTGTGTAGAAATGTTGCCCCTTAGGTTCCTTTTAAATATTTCCCCTCTCACCTTAAATCTATGCCCTCTAGTTTTGGACTTCCTACTCTGGGAAAATGACAATGGCTATTCATCCTATCCTTGCCCATCATAATTTTATAAACCTGTTTAAGGTCACCCCTCAGCCTCCGATGCTCAGGGGAAAACAGCACCAGTCTATTCAGCTTCTCCCAATAGCTCAAACCCTCCAACACTGGCACCATCCTTGTAAACCTTTTCTGAATCATAAGAAGAAGATAAGTACATAAGAAATAGGAACAAGAGTAGGTCATCTGGCCCTTTGAGCCCATTCTGCCAATTAATAAGATCATGGCTGATCTTTTTATGGCCTCAGTTCCACTTACCCGCCCTCTCACTGTAACTCTTAATTCATGTACTGCTCGAAACATTATCTATCTTAGCTTTAAAAACATTCAATGAGGAAACCTCAACTATTTCACTGGGCAGGGAAATCCATGGATTCACAATTGTCTGGGTGAAGAAGTTCCATCTCAATTCAGTCCTAAATCTGCTCCCTGTAATTTTGAGGCTCTGCCCTCTTGTTCTAGTTTCACATAATCTTTCCTAAAGCAGGGAGACCAGAATTGAATGCAGTATTTTAAAAGTGACCTCACCAATGTCCTGTACAGCCGTAACATGACACCCCAACTCCCATACTCAATGTTTTGACCAGTGAAGATAAGTATGCCAAAAGCCTTCTTCACTATCCTGTCTACCTATGATTCCACCTTCAAGGAACAATGAACCTGAACTCCAAGGTATCTTTGTTTGGTGCACTGCCCAGGGCTCTACTGTTGAGTGTATAAGTCCTGCCCTGATTTGCCTTTCCAAAATGCAATGCCTCATATTTATCTAAATTAAATTCCATCTGTCACGGCTCGGCTCATTGGCCCCTCTGACCAAGGTCCTGTTTTTCCTGCATGTTCTGTTTCAGAAACAGAAAAATTGGCTAGTTTGCTTAGTTTTGCATCTCCAAAAGCATTTACTGATTGTGAAGATGCGGGGGAATGGTGGGGTCACTTAACAAGAATGAATAAGTAAAACTATCCCCTTCATTGATTTCACTGTATTGTACCAGCTGTGGACTGGAGGATATTCCAACTCACAATGCTGGATTGTCTGGTTTTGTGAGATGTTGAGATGTTGTCATGTTAAAAAAAATGTTGATGATGTAGCCAAGAATTTTCTGGGACATTGTACGGTATCACAATCAATAGTCATCCCCTCGTTCGGAATCCTCGACCAGGAAATGCTCTAAACCACCAGAGAATCAACTTCATGGCTACGTTTCAAAAGAATAGGCTTGGTTATTACCAAAATCCTTCTCATCTTACACTCATCAGGACAAATGCAAGAATGCCAAATTTCAAACAATCAGAACAATTTCCATTACAGGAGAAACTGGTTGGCAAGCCACATCTGAAGACTGAAGCAATGCCATGGAGTATCCAACGGGGAACTATACATTTCTGAATAATTCAGAAAATGTGCAAGGCTTGAACTTTTGTTTTGCAAAGGTGTGGCCCTGTGTATGAATGTATGTCACTTCTTGTGGTAAATGTAAGTGAGTTGCATTCTGGGCTTACCTGATTACCTTAAATTAGTTGTTCCTGTTATCATCAGACCTCAACAATCCTTCCTTAGTCAATATTCCAGGAGAACTATTTCCCTGTCGACCATACCAACTCACACTGACAGCCCAGTCCTGACACTACCAGTCCTGAAGAATGACTATGCCCAAAACGTTGACTCTCTTGCTCTGATGCTGCCTGACCTGCTGCACCATGTTTTATCAACTCTGACTCTCCAGCATCTGCAGTCCTCACTTTCTCCAAATTGAAGGGTATCTAAACATGACTCAGATTTCCACTTTTTGAGGAGATCCTTCCAATGGAGCTTGTTTTCTCATGACTTACACAGGAGCCATGCTTTAAAAGAATCAGTTTGCTAATAACCGATGTGGGAGCATCAATTAAGCTAACAAATGGCTCAATACATCTTTTAAGTCATTTTCAAAGATGCTTCTTGCCCGGATCCATTTTTGTAGTCTCGTTCAGCCCTACTATCGAGCAACATATTTGTGTTCATCCAATTACAGTTCCTTCAGCACTGTGACAATAATCACTCCACCACTAGTGACTGTACCTTCATCTATTTAGAACCTGAGATTCTTCCAAAATCATCTCCAAAGCTTGATCTTTCTCCCCTCTTCTTATAATCGACCTATTCGACTGACCTCTTGGTCGTTTGTCACAGCATCTCGATATAAGACCAGTTTCAAATCAGATGGTGACAACCTAGTGACATTATCACTGGAATTTTAATCAACTGACCCAGGCAATGTCCTAGGGACCCAGGTTCGAATCTCACTCTAGCAGATGGTGAAGTCAACAAAAATCTGGAATGATGTGTTTAATTAGATTAGATTAGATTACTTACAGTATGGAAACAGGCCCTTCAGCCCAACAAGTCCACACCACCCCACCGAAGCGCAACCCACCCATACCCCTACATTTACCCCTTACCTAACACTAAGGGCAATTTAGCATGGCCAATTCACCTGACCTGCACATCTTTGGACTGTGGGAGGAAACCGGAGCACCCGGAGGAAACCCACGCAGACACGGGGAGAACGTGCAAACTCCACACAGTCAGTCGCCTGAGGCGGGAATTGAACCCGGGTCTCTGGCGCTGTGAGGCAGCAGTGCTGACCACTGTGCCACCGTGCCGCCCACCAAAGATGACCATGAAATGATTGTCAGGTGAAGAAACCCATCTGGTTCACTAATGTCTGTCAGGAAAGGAAACAGCTGGCCTACAAATGATTTCAGACCGACCCTAATGTGGTTGACTCCTCAGTATAACTTCGGGGTGGGCAATAAATGCTCAGCCAGCCAGCAATGCCCTGAGAATGAGTAAAAAATACATTGATTGATAATCACTATGTGAAGCAGTATGTATAATTTCATTGGAGCAAATTTGCTGTATAAATGCACGTTGGTGTTGTATTCATTAAGGTGTATTGAGAGTGTAATTGGTTTGGAGAGGCAGAGTGCAGACTGCATCAACCCAAGAGCAGCTTTCGCAGCCTGACTGATTTTGCTTTCCTGTTAACCTCACTGGCATGGTGGCACCAATCCATACAACCCTGGAGGCTGCGACATGTTAACTCGGTCCAGAGCACTCAGTGTATTAGACCCCTCACAGCAACTCCACCCCAATTGCATGTATCTTGTAAGGAACAGATGGAGGCGCCAGTTCTTAACAAAAGGCCAGTCGGAAACCTCTTGGGTTCACCACAGGACAGCAGCTGAACTGCTGAGACATTTCAGTCCCTCCAGGTGAATTCCTTCAGCTTCATCACACGCTGATCTCAGCAATAGTCTGAACAACTTACTTTGCTTCTTAAGAAGCGTCTCCTCCTGAACAGTACGTCACATTCAAAAACTGAGAAGCTTTAATTTACAAATGATAATGATCATTTATTTCTCTTCTCCCTCCCAGCTGTATTCTTTCCACCATGAAGACAGCCTGCTAATTACAGGGACCATTTAGCTAACTGGATTTTTAGGTGTGCAGATTTGTAAAGCACTGAAATTATTATCAGTTCTTGGGACATTTTTTGGTCTTTTTTTTTAAAGACAACCACAATGACCTACTTTCCAGATTGCTGTCTGTGCCAAAACATCCGATGTTGCAATTTGACTAAAATGAGCTGTCGTTTTTATTTTGCTCTCAATTTTTTGATCGTATTACTCTCTCAGTACTTATCCACTCATGCGATCAACATTAGCTGAAGGATTTGGCAGCTTGAATACGTGATACCTGGGGTTTCACTAGAGCTGCAATATCAGTGATGCCTTTCACCCAGTCAGCCAGAAGTGGCTTTACTGAATAGGTGGGGGCTGGGCACATGGAGATGTGGAGGTCAAATGCTTACAAGCAGCGGCTTGGCTTAACAGAATTAAATAATCAATTTATCTGATGGGCTGGACGTGATTTGAGAGAAACATTCTGTCTCCCTATCCCTACAGCCTCCTCCAGTCTCACACCCCTCTGAGATCAATGAACTCCTCAGATTCTTGACTGTAGAGCATTCCTGATTTTAATTCCTGTACCACTGGGCAATCATGGCTTTAGAACCAAATCCCCACATTCTGGAACATCCCTTGCCATCTCCTATTTTTAAGATGTTTCTTAAATCATCTCTCTCAGATGGAACATCAGGCCAGCAATTCTAATATCACCTTTTGTAATTCAATGTCAAACCTCATCTGATAATGTTTCTGTGAAGTGCCTGAAAATGTTTGACTCTGTTAATTAGGTGCCATATGAATGTATTGCTGTTGCGCACAGTAGTTCAAAATAAGTCAAAGCAAACTGCTGAGGAATATAGAGTCTTATAGGCCAGGCTATATCTATAATTGAGTAGTGCAGATAACTAATATTTGATTAGGCTAGTTTCTCCTGCAATTTTTGAAACCAAGTCGAACCATGAATTTAAACATTGCCTCCCAAAAACACCGATACGTAAAGACTTTGAGAATATATTGAATTTTCTAAGTACAAGTAAATGAAATTGAGTTTTGATCAGGTTTATACATCCATATCTCAAGTAAAACATAGAAACAGGAGTAGGCTATTCAGCCCCTTGAGCCTATCCACCATTCAATCAGATCATGGCTGATCTGTGGCTTAACTCCATATACCTGCCTTTGGCCCATATCCCTTTGCTGAACAAAAAAAATCTATCTCAGATTTAAAATTACCTGATCCAGATTCCATGTCATTTGTGGAAGAGAGTTCCAAACATCTACCATCCTTTGTGTGTGGAAACATTTCCTCCCATCTCTCCTGAATGGTTTGGCTCTAATTCTCAGACTATGCTTTCAAATCCCCAACTAGTGGAAGCATTTATCTTTATCTACCCTGTCATTTCCTTCAATCAGATCACTCCTTAACCTTCTAAATGGTAGAGACAATAGGCCTGATTGGCATAATCTTTCCTCATAACCCCTGAATGCTGGTTTCATTCTTGTAATCCTGCATTGTACTCCCTCCAAGGCCAATAAATCCTTCCTAATGTGTGGTGCCCAGATGTGCTCTTAGTACTTCATTTACATGTACCATGTGTGAATGTTGGTAGATTTCAAGACAAGGTGAAGGTGACCATTGCATAAGCTGAAAGTGGGAGAAATTGAGGACTGCAGATGCTGGAGATCAGAGCCAAAACATGTGGCACTGGAAAAGTACAGCTGATCAGGCAGCATCCAAGGAGCAGGGGCATTTTGAGCATAAACCCTTCATCAGGAATATGCTGGAAGTGGCTGACTGGATTGATCCTAGTCTCTCTATTCCCTTTGGATTTCATGTTGCATGTTTAGAATTTTAGCTTCATTTTCAGACATTGTTTATTATTAATAGCTTAAAAGATTGCCTGCCTTTCTGTGGTAACCCATAATCTTCAGTATCAAATGTAAATCGTTGCTTAATCTCTTCATCACTAATATTTGATGAAGTGAGCAACGGCGGGAGTTACAAAACAGCTCGTCATGCTGTAACCCAAAAGTCCCCGAGCAATCACATTACAGCTGTGCAAAAGCACCATTTCTCTGTTCCATTCAGGTTAATCCAGCGTATTTTGTGCATAAAATCCCATTAGTGTTGGGATATTTGAGGCAGCTCAATTACTAAAAGATTAGACTTGTACAGTGCGGTATTCCAGATCTCATACTGCAGAGGTCTGCACCGTTATATTGTCAGACATGTAATGTCCTGAATAATTGAAAGGTGATGCTGGTCAAAAGCAGATCATCAATCCCTTGTGAGTTCTGACATTTCAAATATACAGGCCACACTGTGGGAAAGGTGACATTGGGAAGTGATATATCCACAAAGAAGGCAAAGTCCATTTGTACAGAAGCCATATTCCATTTACATGGCTCGTTTATCTATCTGAAATATTGACAGATTCCTCCATCACTAAAATAACCTGCCCTGTTCTCAAATGCCAGCTTTTCGATCACCACCTCAACTTGTGCTGTTATTTTTACAATGAGACGCACTGGTTACATGATAATGATTTTTGCAGAGATGGGTCCATGATGAGGCATACAGTAACCAATGAGACACACCTCCTACACGCTGTCAAATGTCCATGCATCACGATAACTTTACTAGACAATACTGGATTGAATGGGTGAGTTGCCTTATGAGGAAAGGAAGGACAGGCTTGGCTCATATCCACTGGAGTTTAGTAGAATAAGAGGTGACTTAGTTGAAAGAAACAAGATTGTGAGTGTAAAATAAAAACAACGAACTGTGGATGCTGGAAATTAAAAACAAAAATCAGAAGATGCTGGAGAAACTCAGCAGATCTGGCAGCATCAGTGGAGAGAGAAACAGTGAATGCTTCATGTCCAGTGACTCTTCTTCAGAGTCTTCTTGAGTTCTGGTGAAGGGTCACTGGACTTGAAATTTTAATTCTGCTTTTTCTCCGTCAATGATGCCTGACCTGCTGCGTTTTTCCAGCAATTTCTGACGTTGTTTAAGATCCTGTTTAAGAGGTTTACATAATCACTTTATTCCAAGAAGCATAAGTGATAGCCCTGAGAGTGAGGTTACCTGATTTGGCCAGTGTTCAGGGATAGGGGGGAGTGACTGTACATAAGGTGGGTAAGGGGGAGCCAGGAGCATGGGCATTGCAATTGTCAAATAGAGTTGAGTTTTTTCTCCACTTGACTGGGTGAAAGTGAAATTTAGAGTGGATAAGTTAACTGAGCAGGACACCCTGGTGGAGGAAGTAATACAATTGAGGAGAGCTGAAAGGGATATGGTTGTAATTGGGAACAGAATAGTGAGGGGGAATTCACACTGGAATCTGCAACAAAACGTGTGAGTCCAGATGGGGTCATTTTCAATCAATGCCTGGGTTCAGGGTATCTGCTCTGGGCTGGGGAAAAACTGTCAATGGAAGAGGAAAGATCTAGCAATTGTGGTCCACACAGATTCTGATGACATACAAACAACTGAGGAAATTTGAAAGGCTCAGGGCTAAATTTATAAGAACTTTAAAGGTATTAATCTCTGGAACACTACCATAGCCATATGCAAAGGGGGATTTTTTTTGAGACATGAACTTGTCTCAAAATCTGTACCATTGGAATGGTCTACATGTGAGCAGCTTAACTAGACAAGTCAAGAGGGTGGGGGGGTCATGCTGGGGTCAATGTAACAAATCAAGGAGGAGAGTCAAGAACAGAATGTTATTATGGGAATGTAAGGTCAGAGAATAGCAGGAAGGGATAGAGAAAAAAGTTCTAAGAAAACACCAACAGTCAAGGCTAGATATTACAAAGACATCAAAAAGGCAAATACTTCCAAGATAATTCAATAAACTTCAGTTTGAAGAAGTGTCTGACCTGTGTCCGATTCCACTGAGAAGTACGGCTGCCCTTGTAAGATGCTGTATGCCACCCGGGCACTGTACCCATAGGTAGGGTCATCAGCATCAGTAGCAATCACTTGAATTACAGACGTACCTAGAACATACATAAACAGATTAAAGCAGTTCAGCAAGACCTTTTTTTCTGAAAAAAAAGCATTGTCATCAGTGCAAACCTTTCCCAAATTTCAAGTATTTTGTCTGATAGGTTTGGCAATAATGAGTTTTTTCTGAATGTACCGGACAGTAACTTAATCAGTTCATCTCAAACCTTTTCCCATTGTGACCCCAATTTGAGGCTTGAAAATCGAGATGACCATTCAGTGAAAAACAAGGAACGATGGTTCCCATGTACAGTCTCCATCAGAATACCTCAATTGGAGTTGACTTCCCAACTAATCAGCACTCTTGCAGTACAAATTGTTTGTCCCTTTGAAATTTAGCATTCTTATATAGCTCTAGATGGGTGTAAAGTTTTCCCAGGATATCTCACTTTTAGCTGTATTGATGTGAAGTATTGTTTAAAACACACAAAGTCAAAATTCTTCATCTTACACTTGTTAGAGCAGGTATACAAGAAACTTCCAAAAGGATAACCAATTTATATAGCAAAAGAGATGCTGATCTGTTGGATTGTGGTTGACATGAAGATGTTTCAGGAACTATTCACTCACAATCTGACGGAAAAGGAATTATTACAGTGAAGAAGGAGGCCATTCAGCCCATCCTCATTAAGTTGTATCAATACCTGGTGCCAATCTCCGGCTTTCCCTCTCCTACCCTTACACATTATTTTTACCTAAACAATCATCAATACACTCAAGAATACTCAAATGAACCTGCCCCATTCCATTTCTACGCAATGCATGCTATCAGCTAACTGTTCACAGTATGAAAACGGTTTATGTCCTCACATCACTCTTGCTTCTTTTGCAGATCATTTTAAATATGTGCTCCCTCATTTTTGTTCATTTTACAAGTGGGAACAATTTCTTCCTATTCAGCCTGCTCATGATTTTGAAAATAATTGTTCCTGGGGATTTCCTGTTGCCAGGTTCCTGACTCTGAGATAGGATTTGCATTGACTGTTGGATCAGCTCAGCTGAATCGTTGTAAACAGATGAAGAGGGTATCACATCACAACTTCACAATTCTCACCCGTACAGAAGGTGATGCTGGTCTTCAGTAGGAACACAAAATGGGTGATAGTGACTCATATCCCCATTCCATTGGGGAAGGGAAATCAGATGAGGCGCTATTTCTGCAATCAGTCACCATATGAACTAACTAGATTCATGCACAGAAATCAGACAAGGCAGGATGCAGACAAAACTGCACAAGCTTATCTTTACTGACAACAGAAAACTCGCCAAGTCTTTGAAATTTGCAAGTTCCTACTCCAGCTGTCAATGTGAAGGACCACATTACCAAATGTCTATAGCATGTTCCACAGCTCTCTCTGCCTCTCTTTCTCTCTCTCAATTCAGTGCTACTCTGAATCACTCTGTTTCTGCAATTTTCATGATTCAGGTCTTTTTCTTTCTCTCTCTCTCTCTCTCTCTAGAGCTCTCTAGAGCTCTCTGTATCTCAGGCCACTGCCTTTCTGTATCTCATTAGCCTTTTGATCTCTTTGTAGTGCACATGGATTGATGCTTTCTCTAAGTGGGCCTGTTTTCAGTTGACTGATCCACAGATGGTGGGGGGTTAGTGATGCTAGTGTTCCTAGCATTTCCAGGTCATGTATTCCTGGCTGCTTCATAAACACTTTAATCCAGTCTGGAGACAGAAGAAATCATCTAGAAATCAGACCAGGTGCAACGCTAATTCAGAAGGAAACACCAGTAAAACTTGTGAATGCTGCATACTGGACCAATTTGTCATGTGTATTGCAGAACAGTGTTCCAGTATGACTAAGCATTAATTTTATTTTACTGTATTTTTTCCACCTGGACTGACCCACATCTGCGATTCCACATATGTAACAGCACCTCTCCCATGACAGTCCTTAACGCTGGTGCCTGGAAAGGCTGTATACTCAGCTCCTTACTATACTCCCTGTCACATTCATGACTGTGTGGCCAAACTCCGTCTACAAGTTCGCTAGCGACACCACCGTCATAGGCTGGATCTCAAACAATGACATGACAGAATTCAGGAAAGTGAGAGAGTGCTTGGTGATGTGGAATAAAGTTAACAATCTCTCCCTCAACACCAGCAAAATGAAAAAGCTGGTCATCGACTTCAGGAAGCAGATTGGAGGGCACGCCCCCTATCTATCAATGGTGCTGAGGTGGAGATGGCCAAGAGTGCCAAATTCCTAGGTGTGACGATCACCAACAATCTGTCCTGGTCCACCCACATTCATGAGATGGTCAAGAAAGCACAACAATGCCTCAACTTCCTCAGGAAGCTCAGGAAATTCAGCATGCCCATAAAGTCTCTTACCAATTTTACGGATGTACTATAGAAAGCATTCAATCTGGGTGTAACACGGCCTGGTATGGCAACTGCTGTGCCCAGGGCTGTAAGAAACTACAGAAACTTGTGAACATAGGCCAAACCATCACGCAAGCCAAGCCTCCATCCATTGACTCCATCTATACTTCCCACATGTATCAACATATTCAAGAACAGCTTCTTCCCTGCTGTTATTAGGCTGCTGAAATGGAGCTCTCAACTTTCAAATTTATCTTGATCTCATTCTTTCTGCACCTTCTCTGCAGCTGTAACATTGTATTCCTCACTTTGTTCTATCACCCAACACACTTTATATTCGCCTGTACTGCATGCAAAACAAAACGTTTCACTGCACCTAGGCACATGTTACAACAATAAATCAAATTGAATAAAATCAAATATATAGAGCATGGCACCACTCGTGTTGGTAACAAAGCTAGATTTCCCTCAGTTAATCTGAGCACTCAGTTAATCCTTACAATACCAGGGATTTGTCACAAAAATAACCAAAGTCAAGCTAAGCACATAAATCGAATTGCCCTCCCAAAATACCTTGATGGCTTCTTTCTCAACAGTTAACACTTTTAATATCCTGCAAAAGATTTATAGCTTAATAGAGACAATAAAGCTGTGTATGACATAATAATACTGTATATTGTTTGCTCAGACAGTTTCATTGATAGTTTAATAGGAAGGGATTGAATATGTATTTGAACCCATTCATGGAATGTGGATACAGCTGACGAGGCTACAATAAAGCCCTTCACTTGAGAGATGGTGGCGCGCTTTCTTCTTCATAAACTGCTACAACATACATACAACGCTGACAGGGTGACTGTCAGATACTGCACAGTACCTTCATAAAAGCTTGAAAGTGAGCAAGATACGATAAAGAAGTCAGACACCACACATAGCAATAAGAAGCAACCTCCATCATAGTTTTCTTAAACTTGTCAAAAAGTTAAATCTATGACTTCAAGTGTGTTCTTTTAGTTTGAGCTTAAACACTGTTAGGAAGGGTTTTCTATGAGATTTGACCACTCAATAATGAACCAATGGTAATAATAGTTCCATGTGTGAGCAGGGCAAGACAATGTTAGTGATGTATCAAATGCCTTTGTCCTTTTAAATGGTAGAGGCTATAAGAGGAAGGTGCTATTGAAGGAGCCTTGGCAAGTCACTGTAGTGCAACCTGTAGATAGTACACACTATTGCCACTGTTCGACAGTGCTGGATGGAGAGGATGCTCGTGGTTGCGATGTTAATCAAGTGGGTTTAATTGTCCTAGATGATGTAAGGCTTCTCGAGTATTGTTGCCATGCAGGTGAGTAGGGAGTATTCCATTACCCTCCTGACTTGTGCCTTGTGGACAGGCTTTGGGGAGTCAGGAGATGGATGACTCATCATAGAATTCACAAACTCTGATGGTCATTGTAGCCATAGTGTTTTGATTAATTTATCAAGCCTGCAGGATGTTGATATCATGACCAATACTCTGACGCTGTAAGGAGAGGAAAGAATGACAGCCTGAGCATGTGCAACATCAAATTATTTCCAAAATGCAGAATATACAACTAATGTCTTACCGGGTGTTACCTCAGATGCCTTCTTTCTTGTAATATTTTAAAAACTACATTAAGAATGCACTTTCTAATTTTCTTTCTCCAAGTAAACTATACCTTTCAATTATTATACTGCATAAAACTGTTTGAGCTTTACATTAGAAAAAACTCTTTAGTCTGGAGAGTGGTAGATTATGGACCAGTCTATAACAGGGAGTGTGTGATATAAAAATCATTGATGTATTCTGTTTAAGCAGAGATTCCTCATACATGCTCAGGCCAAAAGTCTGTGTTTCTTTTAAAACAAATATATTGACAAATATAAATGATGATAAAGTTATAGGTTCCAACCTTCCAGCAGAGTCCTGTCACATGACTATTGAAGTCACAGTTACAGCTCAGCTTGTCTCATCAATATATTGCAAATATTTAACTTTATCTCTACATATTTAATGGGAACCACAAGAATGAAAAGGGAGTCGAGGGTTACAATAACAGATTTAGATGAGACATTTTGGGAGGAGGCTCAAATGGGGAGCATAAACATGGGCATGGGTTATTTGGGCTGAATGGCCTGTTTCTGTCACATGCATCCCAGACAAAATCAAGACAAACTGCATCTATCCTTTGTTCAGATGTTATAACTGACAGATAACTGCCAAGAATAGTTTAAAATTTAACCAGTCAGGATCCATTTACCAACCAATCAGCCTTGTCATTCAGTACAATATCAGTTTTGTATTGACTTTGGTATTTCTTGTGAATTGCTGCAAAGGATGCAAGATGAACAGTTTTGAGAAGTTTGTCTTCTTTCAACAATATTCAGGTTTTTTTTAACTACCAAACAACTATTAGAAGTTATTGATAGACTCTTGAAGTTTCCAGAACTTTTGGATGTATCAATTAGACATAAGCAGACATACATAAGCTCACTTGTGTTTCCTCATTGTCGTAGGGGGGATCTGTGAAGTGAACAAACGTACAACGAAAAGCTGTAAGGGAAAGGATGTTCCTACAAGTGACCAACAAAAGAATAGGCAGTGATGTCGGTCGGATGACCATCGTTGTTGTAAAGAAATTAGGAATTAGGCAGATAATCATGCCAATCTGAGACCTATCATGTGTTGTTTCTGTGTTGGCAAATCAATGAGAGTTCAGAGATTCTGCCCCTTCATGGGAGAGTCTAGGACCAGAGGGCATCCCCTCAGTGTAGAGAGGCACCAATTTAAGACTGAGATGAGGAGGAATTCCTTCTCTCAGAATACTGTGAGTCTTTGGAACTCCTTGCCACAGAGAGCAGAGGGGACAGAGTCCTTGTGTATATTTAAGGCCGAGATAGAGAGATTCTTGATCAGTCGAGAAATCAAAGGTTATGGGGTAAAGGCCATAAAGTGGACTTGAGGAATGTCAGATCAGGCATGATCCTATTGATGGCTGAGTAGGCTCATGGGGCTGAATAGACTATTTCTGTTCCTTTTTCTGATGGTTTTACGCCTTAAGGTTTTATGCAATGGATTATGATCCAATGTGCAGTAGCAAGAAGAGAATGCAGAAGAACAGCTTCAGTCAAAAAGACCAGAACGAGAAATCAGTCAGCTAGGAGCCATGAACTGGTCTACCAATGTCAGCAGACTGATCCACTGCCGATATTCATTACTATTCTTTCTAACTTGTTGTAATAATATTGTGAAAAAAAACGTACACCTGGAGTGATCTTGTGGTTAAGTAATGCTGAAGGGCCTTTTAGAATGGGGTGTATAATTGAAACTCATGCAAGCCTTGCAACTAAAGTGAAATTGAACTCTCCAGATCTTACACCTGAGATTCTGAAAGGCTTTGTGAATAACAACCTTTCTTTCTGTAAACCTCCTTCTACACAACATAGCTCTGCCCAAACCTTCGCAAAAACGTCTCCACCAGTGTCCTGTTACGGATACACCTCCTTTGGCCACTTTGGGATCTTGGAGAAAGTGAGGACTGCAGATGCTGGAGAGTCAGAGTTGAGCAGTGTGGTGCTGGAAAAGCACATAAGATCAGGCAACATCTGAGGAGCTTATGCCTGAAACGTTGATTCTCCTGCTCCTCGGATGCTGCCTGACCTGTTGTGCTTTTTCCAGCGCCACACTTTTCCAGTTTGGGACCTCACTGATTGAAAGATGGTTGCATGTAGGCACCACCAGAGGGCAAGTTTGCATGTTTTTGTAATGCCTCTACTATCAAATAGTCTGTTCGCAAAGGCAGCTTACAGCGGCAGAGTGGAGAATGGGAAGCGAGATCACAGAGTGACACTTGGTACTAACTGGGAATGGATCCGCAGTGTCCCTTTTGTCTCAGTGATACGCCATCAATTCAGAACGCGTTCTCTGCTGAAACCCCATTGATAACTCAAGCAAAGTAGCCTTTGATTCTACTTGACAGGCTTTATAGGCAAAAAAAGCACATGATTTATAACACATAATCATGTCCTGTGTTGTTTCGATTTTTGCTTACTTTGTTGATTTGTGCAATTTGATGCTAATAAGTGAGGACCAGAGTATTGACGCTCACCATTGTCAAGCTGAATGTTGACATTTTTTTATATAAGTTCTCTATTCTTTCTCAGCAGGGATGATAAATGTACTCTTACACTAGCAAGACCTCGCACACTCAAGCTGAAGCTGATGAGCAGTTGCTTCAATAGCAAATAGAATCTGAATCCTGGCACGAGCATTCTTAGACAATGGTCTGCAAATCAGCAGCAAGACAATGAAATGAAGAGGTTTGAGATCCATTTATAACAGCTGAAACTTGCTTATACCTGGCACATTGTTACATTACCTTGAGATCTGTTTGTAGCATTGTTGCTATATCACCATAGTCTGGAGCACTGTATTCTGTAGCAATGTGTATAACTGCTCTTAGGTTTTATGCTGTCACATCACAGCTTTTTCTAATGCTATTAAATGCTTCAAGGTTCAGTACCTGGGATGCCATGATGTGGAGGTTCTGGTGTTCGACTGGAATGGGCAAAGTCAAAGGTCACACAATCTTTTGGAGCTTTTGCAGTGCACCCGAAGAATGGGCTACACTCCAAAAGCTTGGGTGATTTCAAATAAACCTGTTGGATTGTAAGCTGGTGGGGTGTGACTTCTGACAGTATCTGGGATGGTCTTGTGTTAAAACTGTGAGAAATGAAAGGTCACCAGCCTGACTCAGTGACCCTGAGTTGGGAGGTCACAAGACCTCATGGCCTCCAAAAGCTTTCCGCCTTCTGAAGATGTCTGCCTGGAGTTCACTCATCTACAATCCAGCTGTGGCCCAGCCATTTGATACTCTATGGGGGTGAGGGGGTTCCATGGTTCAAGGTGAGATATCCCCTTCCTCCTGCTCAGGCCAGGGAGGAGATCCTGGCCTTCGGCAGCTGCCAGTCAAACTGTTTGGCGGCTGATTCTCAGATCGAGCAGTGGCTGCTGGTGGTACCATCGGCGATTCCTCCAAAGAAGAGGATGTCATGGTGGGTGGCCTGTTTGGAAGATTTTGATGTTTCAGCAGTACACACCTGGCAGCTTGCGACAACAGTGTGAAGGAAGGGGGAGGAAATGGGGTGAGGTAGGGGGCTTTGGTATGCATTTCAGAGGCTGGTGTTGGCGGGGGAGGGGGGTGTTGGGAAGGCAGATAGTTTGGTTAAAACAGTGGGTATGTAATTAAAGGGGCTGGCTCCAGGGAGCATGAGAAATCCCGACAGAGAATTCCTATTCCCCCAGTGACCCCCACATTAGCTCGCCCAGTAAACGTTGCCATGCTACCGGCTTGACCTGGCTCCCCCCTCCCCACCAGGGTAAAAGAACTGTGGAGGTGAAGAGGACAATTAATGGCCATTTGCCATATGCTGCATAGCACACCCAAACCTAACCTTCAAACGTGCTGGGATCTGCATAGTCTAGTTTGGAGTGGTGCTGGAAAAGCACAGCAGGTCAGGCAGCATCCAAGGAGCAGGAAAATTAATGTTCTGGGCAAAAGCCCTTCATCAGGAATCTGCATAATCTAATGTCCTGTTTCTCTCCCAATAGAAGCTGTCTGATGAAGAATATCCAACATTTTCTGCTTTTATTTAGTAAAGCTGCAACAGAGTATTTGACAGTAACAGTAGGATGAATTGTTTCCTTTTGTGCTGTATTACTTTTCTTTGCATTTATGGGATATGGGTATCGCTGGCTGGGCAAATATCTATTTACTGTCCCTTGTCATCCTTGAGAAGGGTGAGCTGCCTTCTTGAACCCCTGCAGTCCATGTGCTGTAGATAAGCCCACAATGCCCTTAGGGAGGGAATTCAGGATTTTGACCCAACAACACTGATGGAACAGAGATATATTTCCAAGACAGGATGGTGAGTGGCTTGGACTGGAACGTACAGGGTGTGGTGTTCCTATGTATCTGCTGCCTTTGTCTTCGAGATGGAAGTGGCCTTGGGTTTTGAAGGTGCTGTGTAAGATGTTTCAGAGCTGAAATGTCTGACCTTCAACAAATACAACAATCCTCCTTTGTGCCAGATATAACGCCAACCAGCAGAGAGCTTTTTCCTGCTGGTTCCCATTGATTCCAGTTTAGCTAGGGATGCCATCCTTGATCAAATGCTGCCTTGATGCCAGTTAATGCTGAGCTTCTGTTAGACAGCTGTTCACACCTCAGCCTGAGTATTGTGGGCGCCACCCCATTGCAAAGATGTGAGTACGTTGGAGACAGCGCGGAAAGATTTACAAGAATAGTTCAAGAAATGAAACACCTCACATGATGGAGACATCAGGAGTGTCCTCCTTGAGGAGCAGAAGGCTAAGGAAAGATCAGATAGAAGTTTCCAAAATCTTGACCACTCTTTACAGAGTGCATTGGAAAAAAAATTATTTCTGATCCTAAAATAATCAAATCAACAAGAAATAAGAAAATCTAGTCAGAATTTCCCTTGATAGTGATGTTGACTTAACTGTGAATGCTGCACCATTTCATCCTCATAGAGTCCTTACTGTAAGGAAACAGGCATTTTGGTCCAACAAGTCCACACCGGCCTTCCAAAGAGTAACCCACCCCGACCCAGTCCCCTACCCTATTATGTGACACTTATCCCTGACTAATGCACCTAACCACCTGAACACTAATGGGCAATTTAGCATGGCTAATTCATCCAACTTGCACATTTTTGGATTATGGGAGGGAACCAGAGCAGCCGGAGGAAACCCACGCAGACACGGGAAGAATGCGCAAACTCCACACAGACAGTCACCTAAGGCTAGAATTGAACCTAGGTCCCTGACGTTGTAAGGTAGCAAAGTGCTAACCACTGAGCCACCATGCCACCACCACGTTCTTCGCCCTGATGAAGATTTCCCAAGCATTGCTTCCCTACAAAGAGAAATAAACCTGTACATGTTGCATTTCTTTCTTGTTAACTAAAATAGTAGGAGTACACCATTCAGCTCATCCAGTCTGCTCCAATTTCATAGCTGATCTTAAACTCTACTTTCCTGCCCTATATCCAGATACCATTGTACTGTCTGTCTTCATCTGTGTTTAAATATACTAGCCTGGTAACTGATCCTTGCACATCACTTGATTGCTTTAATCTGTGGAGTATAATGTGGTTCATTCTACAGAGAGTTCTTGTACGAGCTTTAAGAAATTTAAAGTTCTGCAAATGAACTGTTTGGATTTAGATTAAGAGTCACCATTAAATTGTTCTTCCATGAATCAGATACCTCTGGATAGTATTGATAAGTTAGATTGGATACACACTTACTGAGCTCAACACCATCTTTGATTCTCTGAATGACCAGGTATCTCAATCTCAATCTCATTTATTTTTAACATAAATAGAATTAATGATAGTTGTCTCTTCCCGAGGATGGGGAATTTCAAGACATTTTTAAGGTGAGGGGGAGAGATTTAAAAATGACACGAGGGATTGTGTGTGGAATGAACTTCCTGAAGGAATGGTGGATGTGGGTATAATTACAATATTTAAAAGACATTTGGATAAGTTGCAATGGAAAGGTTTGGAAGGATATGAGCCAGAAGCAGGCCATGTGGGACTAGTTTAGTTTGGGATTATGTTTGGCATGGACTGGTTGAACTGAAGGGTCTGTTTCCATGCCGTTTGATCCTATGACTCTGTGACATTAACAACTGCCACAACTCTCTGGAGATAGAGAATCCAAAGATTTGTAACTCACCAAATGAAGACATTTCTTTTTTTCAGTTCTCAATGACCCATATTGTGAAATTGTGTCTCAAGTTTTATATGACTTGATTTGATTCAATTTATTATTGTCACATGTACCAAAATACAGTGAAAAGTATTGTTTTGCGTGCTAACCAGACAAATCATACCTTACCTAAGCATAATAGAACAGAAGGCAAAATATAGTGTTACAGCTACAGAGAAGGTGCAGGGAAAGATCAACTCGAATATAAGGGAGGTCCATTCATAATTCTGATAACAGCGGGGAAGAAGTTGTTCTTAAATCTATTGGTATATGTTTTCAAACTTTTGCATCTTCTGCCCAATGGAATAGAACATAACCGAGGTAGGAGGGGTCTTTGACAATGGCTGCTTTCCCAAGGCAGTGGGAAGTGTAGACGAAGTCAATGGATGGGAGGCTGTTTTCATGAAGGACTGGGCTGGGTTCCCAACTTTCTGTTATATTTTGCAGTCTTGGGCAGAGCAGATGCTGTACCAAGCTGTGATGCATCTGGGAATAATGCTTTCTATGGGGCATCTATAAAAATTGGTAAGTGTATTTGTGGATATGCTGAACTTCCTTCGCCTTCAGAGGAAGTAGAGCCATTGTTGTGCTTTCTTGACTGTAGTGTCGACGCGAATGGACCAGGACAGATTGTTGATGATACTTACTCCTAACAACTTGAAGTTCTCGGGCATCTCCACCTCAGCACCATTGATACAAACAGGGGCGTGTCCTCCACTCTGCTTCCTGAAGTTGATGACCAGCTCCTTCGTTTTGCTGACATTGAGGGAGAGATTGTCGTCTTTTCACCATGCCATTAAGCTGTCTCTACCCTGTACTCTGTCTCGTCGTTGTTTGAGATCTGACCCATTACAGCAAATTTGTAAATGAAGTTAGAGCTGACTTTGGCTGTGAGTGTATAAGGAATATAGTAAGGGGCTGGGTAACTGGGCATGGGTGTTCAGGACTATCATGGAGGAGGCACTGTTGCTATCCTTATTGATTGCAATCTGAGGTCAGGATCTTGAGGATCCAGTTGCAGAGGGGGGAGCAGAGTTCTAGATCTCTGAGTTTGGAGTTGAGTTTGGTTGGAATTATGGTATTGAAGTCAGGGCTAACATCAATAAATAGGGCACTGACATAGTAAACTTGTTATCCAAAAGATCTAGGGATGAATGTAGGGCCAGGGAGATGGCACCTGACATGGACTTATTGTGATGGAAGGTGATTTGTAGTGGATCAGGATAATCCATGAGGATGGAGTTGTTGTGTACCAGTCTGGACTCTCCAGACAGGCAATTGCCTCTCAGGATTCACCTTGTCAAGTCCACTTGAAGATTTTATTCCTCTTACTTCTCCACCCTCCAAACCTTCTGCATTTATTCTACTCAATGCGATAGAATACCATTTTCCTTAGAGATTGCTTTCACCAAACAAATGAATCTCATTTATCATTCAACAGAAAGATTGTGGAACACCAGGCTTCTACTGATAGCGATTGTATGATTTTGTTTTCACAATTTGCTCTCTTGTCAGTCATAAAACATTGCACACTATTTTAAAGAGTAGGCGAGTTATCCTCAATATCCTGGACAATATTTATCCCTTGATCAACGTCACAAAAATAAATGATTAATTCATCATCACATTGTTGTTTGGGGGACCTTGCTGTGGTCCCAGTAATTCCTTTATCACAAAACTTTGAAAGTACTTCACTGACTGTAACACAGTTTGGTACATTCTGAGGTAGTTAAAGATGCAAATATAAATGCAGACCTTTCCCCCTTTTCAAATGAATAATGCATTTGAGTACTTCCCATTGAGTGGGATTGGCTTAGTGCTGATCACCAATTCCTACAGATTGGAAACAGTATTGGGGCAAACTGAAATGGTGCACTGGAATGCTATTCTGAGGTGAGGGTAGCACATGAAGATGCACAATAGAAAGTTTTATTGCATTCTGGGGACTAGCAACATTATTCTGATATATCTGAACATGAAGTCTTTGTTAGAATGGACGCATTGAGTGGGAAATAGATTTATTTCTGATGAAAATGGTTCCATCAAGCAGTTTATAACATTGCTAATTAACAAAGTTCTATTCCGATTGGGATTATTTATAGATATTGAATATTTTTCTACTTTTTAATCCACATAATGTCCTTACTTAAACTTACCAACATCAGACATTTCAGGAACAGTGGCCATATACAATTCCTTTGAAAACTTTGGTTCGTTGTCATTAATATCATGGATCTTGATAATAAATTCAGATTCTGGTTCCACGGGCCTCCCGGTCCGTCTTTCAATGGCTTGAGCACGCAATGTATAAAAAGATTTCTCCTCCCGGTCCATTTTCTTTAAGGCGTGAATGTCCCCAGTGTTCTCATCAATGGTGAATACTGTTCCAGCTCCATCGCCTGACAGAATGTATTTAAGAGTGCCATCTCCTTTGTCAACATCAGAGTGAAGCTGGAAATGCCAAAAAAGAGAGAACAGGAGTTACAAGTCTGGCACGTATGAAAAAGACGTTTATTTTGTTGGTGGGTAAGTACTCGACAGCTGACAAACTCATATAGTGAAAAGCTTCTTACAACATATTAGCAAATACTGCACATAAATCTGTTCTGATGAAAGATTATCTCAACCCAGAATGTTTCTCTCCACAGATGCTACCAGACCTGCTGAGTATTTCCAGCATTTATGTGATTTATGTTATACAGTGAAATTCTCATCAAAAATTATGACAGTCCCAACCTGCCCATTCAGTACAACGGGTTTGTACCAATGGTTAAACACCTTACACCTATGCCCTCTAGTTTTGGACTCCCCGATCCCAATTCACCCTATCCATGCCCCTCATATTTTTATAAACCTCTATAAAGTCAATGTACCAGCATCCACTGCACCCTGGATACCATAGATACCATAGATTCACAAACCATTGAGAGGAATAATGCCTCCACATCTCTGGGTTAAAACTACTACTGTTATCCTAAAACTATGACTGCTCATTGCTGCACATGAGGAAGCATCCTTTCTATGTCCATGTTCAATCCTATTTAGCATTGTGTATACCTCAATTAGATCTCTCTCACTCTTTTAAACTCTAAAGGGTATATGCCTAAACTGCTCAATCTTTCTTCATAAGACAACCCCCTCATCTCTGGAATCAATCTAGTGACCCTCCTCTGAACTGCTTCCGTTATTCCCAAGTGTGTAATATTTGATTCAATGAGAGGTTGTTTGGAAAATTAAATATGTCACTGTTAGAGTTTAAATCTGAAATGTTTGATATCCAGTAAGCATATTGAAATGTGTTTAACAGCAAGAATGAATATTGGGGGAAGCTGAACAAGCACATGAGGGAACACAGGAATATTCTGACAGATGTGGATAAACAAAAATGAGAAGCATGGATTGGCCATGCTAAATTGCCTGCATAGGGTCCAGGGATGTGTGGGCTGAATGGCCTGCTTCCGCACTGTTGGGATTCTAAATCTAAATTGAATTAACTTTAAAGTTTAGGGTTTCTTTCATCAAGACAGAACATCACATTGCAAAATATTATTTACTTGGGGCATCCTATATTAGCATCAAAATAACTCAGCAACCTAATTATAAGGAAACTCATGTTTTACACAATCTTTTGCCAACAATGCAGTTTAATTTCAACAGCAAAATTCTCTATTGCACCAGTCTCCAGTGTTTCACATTAACCACCTGAAACATCTTTGTTTCTTTGCTGAACTGGGGGATATCTTGAGAATCAGACTGGCACTCAGCACTGGAAATAAAAACAGTGAGTCCTGGAGAAACTCAGCAGGTCTGGCAGCAACTATGAAGAAAGAAACAGTTAACATTTTGAGTCCTTCAAGTTCAATGTGACTCTTCTTTCGAACTTGGCAGTAAAGCCTGTTCATTGATTGGCCAAGCTCATGGACAATCCTTGTTTTCCAGTTTGAGCCAGCAGACAGGACAAGAAAATTAGAATTGCAACCAATCACCTGGTTTGATTTTCCTTTGCTGATCAAACTCTATTTTTAGTTCATCTGTGGGATGTGGGCATCTCTGGCTGGTCTAGCATTCATTGCCTGTCCCTAGTTGCTCTTGAGAAGATGAGCTGCTTTCTTGAACTGCTGTGGTCCATGTGCTGTGGATAGATCCACGGTGTCACTGGGGAGTAAGTTCCAGGATTTTGACCCAGCAACAGTGATGGAATGGGGATATATTTCAAAGTCACTATGAGGAGGACTTTGCCGGGGAACCTGCAGGGGTTGGTGTTCCCATGGATCTGTTGCCCTTGTCCTTCCAGATGAAAGTGATTGTGGGTTTGAAAGGTGCTGTCTATCTAAGGAGCCTTGGCGAATTTCTGCAGTGCATCTTGTAGATGGTACGCACTGCTGCTACTGAACGTTGGTGTTGGAGTGTAGTGATTGAAATGAGGGCCAGGTGGATCTCATTGACTATGAGATCCATTATTGGGTTGTTAACCTGGGCTTTATCCATGCTAATATACTGCCCCCAATGCCATGGCTCTTCGTATGTAACCTTATGTGCACTGCCTTATTGAGTGCCTTTTGGAAATCTAAATACATTACATTAGTGGGCGGCACGGTGGCACAGTGGTTAGCACTGCTGCCTCGCAGTGCCAGAGACCCGGGTTCAATTCCCGACTCAGGCGACTGACTGTGTGGAGTTTGCACGTTCTCCCCGTGTCTGCGTGGGTTTCCTCCGGGGGCTCCGGTTTCCTCCCACAGTCCAAAGATGTGCAGGTTAGGTGAATTGGCCATGCTAAATTGCCCGTAGTGTTAGGTAAAGGGGTAAATGTAGGGGTATGGGTGGGTTACGCTTCGGCGGGTCGGTGTGGACTTGTTGGGCCGAAGGGCCTGTTTCCACACTGTAAGTAATCTAATCTAAAAATGTAAACATGAGATGGGATTTGAGGTTTGTCCTCATTTCCCTGAAAACTGGTTGAACGTCAGGGTTTGGGGCCTGGCTTTACCATTCCCCTCCATTGTAAAATTGCTGTTTCTTTGTATACAGCTGTTAATGTTAATTGTTTTGTAAACTGCGAATTGTTTTATTTAAAAAAACCATGAGATTCAGAGAGTCTCCTAATTTCAAGGACTGGCTCTGAGCTGGTCAGAGCTCATGCATTGTGCACATGTAAATGAAGGGTGACTTGCTGATGGAAAACTGGTCTGTGTGCAATTGTTTCATGGAGGGAGTGGGTGCTTGTGGATGTGGTGCCAATCAAATGGGCTGCTTTGTTCTAGATGGCATCAAGCTTCTTGAGTGAAGGTGGAGCTGCACTCATTCTGGCAAGCGGAGAGTATTCCATCACACTCCTGGCTTGTGCCTTGTAGATGCTGGACAGACTTTGGGGAGTCAGAAGGTGAGCTACTCGCCATAGTGTTCCTAGCCCCTGACCTACCCTTGTAGGCACTGTGTTTATATGGCGGGTCCAGTTCAATTCTGGTCAGTGGTAACCCCCAACATAATGATTATGGGTGATCCAATAATGGTGATAAAATTGGGTGTCAAGTTAGTCAGTTTTCATGGGCTGCAACTCAGGCTGCCAAGCTGCTGTGGCTCAGAGACTGTCCTTTGCACCACACTGTCTCCACTAGAGATTTTTCTGCCTTACCATATAGTGAGTACTGTCTGATTCTTGGGGAATCCCAATAAATTATTTTATTTACAGATTATTAAACATTACACTCTGTGATACAACTCTCTAACACATGTTATTCCATCATCTCTGAGTCTGAGTTGAATGGGGTTGCTGATGTCAATATTGCTTACTTTATACATCATCATGACATTACTGTCTGACCTGTATTTAGACCTTTACAAAAGCAAATGGTTTTCTCCTACCAAACTTTTGGGAACCATTACAATGTTGCATTTTAAAACCAATAGGAAATGCCTCCCTCTGTGCACTGCATTTATTCTCCTATAGTCAGAGGCTTTTTAACTTTTACTTTTATTTATTCATTCATGGATGAAGGCGTCACAGATGAGGCTACTTTATCGCCCATCCCTAATTTCTTGTTTCTGCCACTTATACAAAGGCAAGGCCTTGTTTAACTGAGTTAGAAAAGTAAAACACGTTCCCCAGCATTAAAGGACATTGTTCCCGATGTGACTGTAACTTCTGCAGGAGAACCATTTCCCACAATATGCAACAAAAACAGAAATTGCTGGAAAAGCCCATCAGTCCTGACAGCATCTATGAAGAGAAAGCAGAGTTAATGTTTCGGGTCGAGTGACCCTTCTTCAGAATGCTCTTTGTTTTTTTTTCCCCTAAGATTATGGTTGTGGCTTCCCTTTTCCATTGTATGGGAAAATACCAGTTATACACACACACACACATCCCTGGTGATTTTTACCAGCGTGTAGTTGTGAATTTGAAATACCGGTGTGCCTTATGTGTAAGATACCTGGTAACACTCAGCTTGCTGGGACCTTTGCTGGATTTCAGGGAACTAGGAAAGAGACTACAGTGTGATACAATGAATGTGCAATCAGAACATTGCAGGGATATTCTCAAATCCAGTTAATGTAGCTTGGAAAGAGATGAAAATTGACAAATTGGAAAATGCAATAGGACAATTGCATGCAACAATTTACACTTCAGTTCCAACCTCATCCAGCGAAAAGTCAGAACTTGAAAAAGATGATTAAGCATTTCCAAGAATAGTGCTCATTAAGATTCCAATATGAAGAAGATTATTGCAGTGGAGTATTGCTCTGATAAAGGTCATTACAGAAATGATGGCTGTTAACACTAAATGGGAACTAGCTGAAAAATAATCTGTGTGGGTGGTTTTCGGAATGCAGGGCTAGCTGAGGAGAATAGACTTTGAATTAATCCATTTGACTGTATTTCGACAGAGCTGTTGAACAATTGCAATGTGAACAATTGCCATCATTCTAAAATCCAGCAGATGGAAATGTTCAACTTGGCAGGTTTTTTTTGGATGAGATTTTGCACTTAAGCCATTTCGTGTAGGAGAATGGAACCAGTGCAGGATTGGAGCGAGATGAATAAAGTTTCCTTTATTGTTACTGCTCAGCAACCCTTAACCATAACTTAAACCTCAGTCTCATTAAAATTCCTGGGTTCCTCAAAAAGTGAACATTGTACTTTAGCCCGTGTAACTCCTTAAAATAAAATTCATCATTTGCAACAACTTGCGTTACACTTTGATTCATGTCGGTTTGGAAATGGGTTTAAGCAACTCATGTTGCATTTAGCACATTTCAGGGAAGCAAATTTGTTTCTCCTGTTACTCAGCAGGCAGTATACTCAATCCTGAATCATACGGCTGTAGGTTCAAGTCCTGCTCAAGGCATTTGGGTTTTGAAATCACATTAGTGTAATTCTGATGAAGTCAGACACTGTCTTTCAGATACTATTTAAGCTGATTCCCTGTCTGCCCTCTCTTGTGGATGGAAAAGATCCTATGACTGCTATTTTGAAAAGGAGCAGGAAGTTTAGTCTTGAAGACCCAGTTGAGGCTGGGTTCAAAATCAATGGCCAACTGGAAAAAGAACTCTGTATTCCAGTCCATGGATTTTTTTGATTTTTTGTTATTCATTCATGGGAAGTGGCGTCACAGGCTGGGCCAGCATTTATTGCCTGCCCCTGGTTGCCCTTGAGAAGGTGGAGGTGAGCTGCCTTCTTGAACCGCTGCAGTCCATTGGCTGTAGGTAGGCAGACAACGTCATTGGGGAGGAAGTTCCAACACTTCGGCCCAGCAACAGTGAAGGAATGACGATCTATTTCTGAGTCAGATAGTGAGTAGCTTGGTGGGGAATTTGCAGATGGTGGTGTTCCCATGCATCTGCTGCCCTTGTCTTTTGGATGGAAAGGGTTGTGGGTTTGGAAATGTTTTCACCCAGAGGGTGATGGGGATCTGCAACTTGCTGGCTGTAAGGTTAATAGGGGCAGAAACCTTCATAATATTTAGAAGTATTTAGATGTGCACTTATGATGCTAAGGCAAACAAGGTTGTTGGTCAAGGGCTGAAAGATGGGACTTGAATAGTTAGGTGCCAGTTTTTGACTGGCACAGATATGGTGGGCTGAAGACCCTTTTCTGTAGCTCACTAAGGTGAAGTCAGAGGAACCTTGGAGTGCTGCCACAGTACATGATATAGTTGGAACACATTGCTGCTACTGTACATCAATGGTGATGGAAGTGAACGTTGAAGGTGGACAGTGTGTCAATAATTGGGCTGCTTTGTCCTGGATGGTGCTGATATGCTCATCGCATCTCTAACCTCACAGCTGAGAGGTGATACTAAACCCCAAATCTACTTCAGTGAAGATGTCCAACTCTAGACATGGAACGAAACACAGTGTGTACACTTTAGCTGCTCGGAATATTTTCAGGGAAATTAAAACTGTCCATTTCTTTCAGGGAAGGACTCTTTGTAATTTATAAGGAATAAATGGATATTCGGCTTGGTATTACAGAATAAAACTGAAAACAGGTCTCTTTTTGACTCACTTCAGTGTAATTATGAGCACTTAAGTCACTTGTGACCAGAAGTTTTAGATGCTGCCTAAGAGTTAATGATTTTCTATCTCCACTGCGCTGCATTCATTACTATTCAAAAGCTGATAGCTTTGAAACACTATTCTGTAAAAGGAATAATCTGCCTCAGTAGATTCATTTAACTTCATTAAATCTAATAAAGAAACATGTATTTGGCTGACAATTCTACTTCTTTAAAATGTCATAATTCTTGATTGATCAGGCTTTTAAAACTCAACTGGAGTCTTTCTCATCCGAAGAGCAGAATTAGCTTGAGTTGTTTCTATCTACATTCACCATCCATCAGACATCAACTGAGCTAAGATTCGAAAAGAAGTGCCAGATGTTCTTTATTAAAAACTGCATTTTGTTTGCTCATCCCAACATTGTGAATAATTTGAAAATTAGCTCGTAGGAATGCAAGTTGTTTTTAATTTTCATTCGAAACCAACTGCACTGACGGGAGATGGATGTTCTGAGAACCCAGGAACATTAAACTAATTGCACCAACTGTACAAAGCTGAGCTCAGTACTGTACTGCACAAGAAAAAGCCAGCAGCAATTCTAACTGATGTCTCTCAATGCAGAGTTACTAGCAAAACCCATCCCATACAATGCATACATCTGGAACATCAGCACGATTCCTCCATGAATACTTGGGGGAGGCATTTGTCTTCATTTCTTTATCCACTGGTTTTTAGTATGGGACAATTAAGATGTATTTCAGAACAGAGGTGTGAAATAAATTAGACAAATTTATCATAAAGTGCTGAGTGAGTCATAGGGTGGAGAAGGAAAGAGTAAAAGAACTCACAGTCACAGATTAAAAATAAATCTGTTGGAAAAATACTAAATGGAGTATAAATGTAGAGATTGGGAATAGAAATAAAGAAGCTAGTAGCAGGAGTAGGCTGTTGTGGTTCTGTTCGCCGAACTGGGAATTTATGTTGCAGACGTTTCGTCCCCTGTCTAGGTGACATCCTCAGTGCTTGGGAGCCTCCTGTGAAGCGCTTCTGTGATCTTTCTTCCGGCATTTGTAGTGGTGGAGGAAACATCACAGAAGTGCTTCACAGGAGGCTCCCAAGCACTGAGGATGTCACCTAGACAGGGGACGAAACGTCTGCAACACAAGTTCCCAGCTCGGCGAACAGAACCACAACAACGAGCACCCGAGCTACAAATCTTCTCACAAACTTTGAGCAGGAGTAGGCCATTCAGCATTCAATGAGATCATGCCTGATTTTCCATCGCAATACCATTGTCCTGCTTTTTCCCCTCCTCTCGATGTCTTTGAAATCAAAATGTTTATCTCTTTTTTGAATACTTTCAGTGACTTGCCTCCACAGCCTCTTTTGCTTGTGAATTTCCTAGGTTCATTACCCTTCGAGTGAATGATATGTTTCCTCATCTCAATCCCAAATGGTCTACCCATATCCTGAGGCTATGTCCTCTGGTTCTAGACTCCTCAGCCAGGGAGAACATCCTCTCTACATCATGTCTGTTCAGCCCTGTTAGAACTTTATACATTTCAATCAGATCTGCTGTCTTCTTCTTAAACTCTAGAGAATACAGGCTTGAAATGTGGCACTGAAATGCAACAAAGAGAGCTAATAAAAAAGCATTAAGATGCAAAATAATCACAAACAGAATTACACTGAAAGAAGCTAAATAGATCCAAGATGTACTAATGTGTAATGTGCTTAGGTTAATGGGCCATGTTTGATTTAAAGTGTGAATATTTTTGTGTTTTTTAAAATGGGATGCAAGTAACACTGGTTAGGCCAGCACCATTGACCTGAGGGAGTTCCTGGGCTATTTCAGAGGGCAGTGAGGAATCAATCACATTGCTGTGGGTCTGGAGTCAGATGTTAGCCAGATCAGGTAAGGACATCAGTGGATCAGATGGTTTTTATAACAATTGATGCTAGTTTCATGACATATTGCACATTTTAACTTAATTTAAATTCCACCAGATGATGAGATCAGTGACTTACCACTACATCATCTAATCATCCAGGAAACATTGATTGTTGATGAATCAATATGCTGTGTCAAATACAGTCAGTTCTGCTATAACTCAGTAGTTCCATTCCCCTGTGATCCCGTGTTATAAGAAAATCAGGTAATAGCAGCACCATTTAAACTAATGGGGTCAGAATCATGCTATAACCAATACTTGCTTTAAAAGTTGCCACTTTAGAAATAGTGTCCCCAATTCATCAATGATGTTGTAGCAAATTCGCATTAATGAAACACGGGTTATAGCAGTACAACCTGTACTAACTAAAAACTAAAGAACTGTGGATGCTGTAAATCAGACGGGTCACCCAACCCAAAACATTAACTCTGATTTCTCTCCACAGATGCTGCCAGACCTGCTGAGCTTTTCCAGCAATATGCTGCATCACTGGCTGGCAGCAAGAAATTGGATGTCGTAGCACTTTCAAGAAAATCATTTACTTCTCGAAAGGGTTCGCAAGAAGCGAAAAAGTGGATCCTTGTTGCTCTAAGTCTTGTCACAGGACAGAATACCTAAATTCAAGCCTGCTTTCAAAATCAAGTGAATCATTTCAGTAGTAAAAGCAGGAAATGCTGGAAATAATAAATGAGCCTTACAGCATCTGTGGAGAAAGTTGATCATACAAGTTGACTTTTCACCAGAACATGAGCATTTTCGGTATCTTTAGATCTGACTTCTTATTTCCAACATTCTCAGTACTTTTGCTCACTTATTTTTAAAGGTATATTGTGATTAATAATCAAAACTTCAGAATGGTGACAAGTTGTTGTATATATTCATACATTGATAGATGGCCAGGGATAACGTTGTCATATCTAATATTACCTTGATCAATATACTGTGTCAAGGGTTGAATGTCAAATATCTATTGAAGGAGGAATAGTATTCATAATGTAATGAACTGCCTTAAAAGGGTGTAATGTTATCTCAGTGCTGGATATACCTTTCACAGTTTCATAAACATAGCTCTCATTGTATTTTCAGTGTGGTTACAATCCTCCTGCTGATGGAGATCATTGAACAGCTCGAGAACATTTATTTTATTCACTCAGCATCACTGGCTGGGCCAGCATTTATTGTTCATCTCTAGTTGTCATTGAGAAGGTGGTGGTGAGCTGCTTTCTTGAAGCACTGCAGTCCATGTGCTGGAGGTAGACCATAATGCCATTAGGGAGAGAATTTTGACCCAATGAAACTGAAGGAACAACGAAATATTTCCAAGTCAGGATGGTGAGGGGATTGGAGGGGAGCTTAAAGGAGGTGGTGCTCCCACGTACAGAGGAACTTCGTTATCCAAATATCAGATTATCCGAAGGAGATCTTGAGGTCCCGATAGAAACATCACATCAAAGACGTGTTTCCAACACTGATTGTGTGTTTTGTTTACAATGATTAAAAATGAACTCCACTTCCTGAAATGATGCTGAGAACAGTTCTGGATTGATGGGAGCCCAGGCACCGTCTCCAAATGACTGACCGCCTGCCCTCTCTCTCCCCATACTTCAGGCGTGTACCCTAAACCCCCCTCTCCAACATTGTCCTTTTATGATGCTGAGAACAGTTCTGGATTGATGGGAGCCCAGGCACCGTCTCCAAATGACTGACCGCCTGCCCTCTCTCTCCCCATACTTTCCCTGTAGTTGTCCACAGGCGTGTACCCTAAACCCCCCTTCCCCTGATAATCTCTCCAACATTGTCCTTTTCAGGGCAAAGGTGGAACTTGTCATTTTGTGTGTGTGTGTGTGTGTAGCAGCAGTCTTCTTGTTGGTGTTCAGTCTGGCTGTCCCAGAGAGGGGAGGGTTGGGGGAGGAGAGAGGGAGAGTGGCTGGCGGAACGGGGGGCATCAGG
>NC_057738.1:41166915-41322217 GCF_004010195.1 Chiloscyllium plagiosum
AGGGTTGGGGGGTGGGGTGCGGTGTTGGACGGGATTGGGGGGTGGGTGTGTGGACTCAGGCATGGTGTGCTGCCGCCTCGTCTCCTGAACAGGGAGCAGACCTAACAAAAAACTCCAAGTCCCAGAAGAAAGGCACTGAATCAATTAACTGAATAATCAATTATTTGAACAAAATAGTGCCCGCCCATCTTGTTCGGATAATTGAGGTTCCTATGTATCTGCTGCCCCTTTCCTTCTAGGTGGAAGTGGTTGTTGGTTTGGAAAGTGCTGTCTTAGGATCTCATATGAATGTCTGCAATGTATCTTGTAGATGGTACAGATTACTGCTGGTGAGTGTGGAGGTGTGGATGTTTGTTGATGAGGTCCACAGATGCTGCCTGACCTGCTGTGCTATTCCAGCACCACACTCTCGACTGTCGATATCTTGCCAATCAAGCGGGGTGCAATATCCTGCATGGTATCAAATGTTTTGAATGTTGTTGGATCTGCACCCATCCAGGCAAGTGGGGAGTATTCCAACATACTCTTTACTTTTGCCTAGTAGAGGGTGGCCAGGATGTGGGGAGTCAGGAGGTGAGATACTCACTGTCCAATTCCTAGACTCTGACCTGCTCTTGTAGCCGCTACATTTACGCTTATACACATCATCTGAAAAGCGTGTAATAGAAAGTGCTCACTAATCAAAAGGGTGCAACTGAGGAAAAGCAAGGAACAAAAATTAAGGATGCTGACAGTGGGCGTGAATTGCAAAGAAGGAAAAAGTATTTAGAAAAAGTAAAGAAAAGAGATGAAGCTAGTTTATTTTGCTTCCAACTGGACAAAAGTGTCAATGCTGTCCATGTCCCTTTGTATCTAATATTCACAATTAAGCACATCATAATCTGCTCCTGGTGTCTTAGAGAGTCATAGGAGTCATACAGGATGAAAACAAACTCTTTGGTCCAACCAGTCCATGCCTACCATTATACCAAACTAAAACTGATCCCATCTGCTTGTGTAACCCTCCAAATCTTTCTTATTCATGTATTTATCCAAATGCTTTTTAAACATTGTAATTCTATCTGCATCCAAAACTTCATCTGGAAGTTCATTCCATACACAAACCAGCCTACATGTAAACAAATTGCCCTTCATGTCTTTTTAAAAGCTTTCTCCTGTCAACTTAAAAAATATTTCCCACAGTCATGAAGTCCCCACCCTAGGGAAAAAATACCTGCCATTCACCCTTGCCATGCCCCTCATGATTTTATAAAACTCTATAAGGTCACCCCTCAATCTCCTACACTCCAGTGAAAAAAATCCCAGCCTATCCAGCCTCTCCTTAGGACTCAAGCCCTTCATACCCAGCAACATCCTGGTATATCTTTTCTAAACCCTCTCCAGCTTCATAACATCCTTCCTATAACAGGGTGACTGGAACTGGACACGGTATTCCAGAAGAGCCCACACCAACATCCTGCACAACCTCAACATAATGTTCCAACTCCTACACTCAAAGGTCTGAGCAATGAAGTCTAGCATGCTAAATGTCTTCCTAACCACCCTCTATATGTATTGCAAACTTCAAAGAATTATGTACCTGAACCCCTAAGTTAATCTGTTCTACAACACTACCAAACTTACCTCACATTTATGCAAATGAAACTCCAACTGCTGCTCCTCAGCCCATCTTTGTAATCTTAGATCATCTTCTTCACTGTCCACTATACCACTAATGTCGGTGTCCTTCGCAAACTTACTAACCATACCTTCTTTATTCTCATCTGAATAATTTCTGTAAATGACAAATAAAAGTGGACCCAGCACCTGTGGAACACCGCCGGTCACAGGCCTCCAGTCTGAAAAGCACCCCTCAATCATCACTCTCTGTCTCCTACTGTAAAGCCAATTTTGTATTCAATTGACAAGCTTACCCTGAATCCCATGTGATCTACCTTTATTATTTCGTCTACCATGTAGAACCTTGACAAAGCCTTTACTAAAGTAAACAACATCTACTGCTCAGCCCTCATCAACTTTCTTGGTTACATCCTCAAAAAACTCAATCAAATTTGTGAGACATGATTTCCCTCACACGAAACCATGCTGACTATCCCTAATCAGTTCTTGCTTTTCCAAATGCACATAAATCCTATCTTTCAGAATCATTCCCAACAACTTACCCACCACCAATGTCAGACTCACAAGTCTGTAGTTCCCAGACTTCTCCTTACACCCCTTCTTAAACAAAGGCACAACATTAGCAACTCTCCAGTCATCCGGCACCTTACCTGTGATTATAGATGATACAAATATTTTCAGCTTGGGGCCCCACAGTTTCCTTCCTAACTTTCCACAACATCCTGGGACACACTAGATCAGGTCTTGGAGATTTATCCACTAATATATTTTCTAAGATCTCCAGCATTTCCTCTTCTATAGTATGGACTGCTTTCAAAACATCAATATTTATTTCCCTGTGTTCTCTAGCCTCCATTTCTTTCTGAATAGTAAAAACAGATATATATTCAGTTAATATATCTCACATCTCCTGAGGTTTAAGACAAAGGTGACCTCTTTGATCTTTAAGGGGCCCAGCTTATCTCCAGCTGCTGTCTTGCTCTTAATGTATTTGCAGAATATCTTTGGATTATCCTTAACCTTATTTGTCAAGGCTATCTCCAATCATCTCTTTACCTTCCTGATTTCCCTCTTCTGAATGACCCTATGCTCTTCACACTGTTCAAGGGATTCATTTGAATCCAGCTGATTATATCTAATACATGATTTATTTTTATTCTTGGCTAGAACCTCATTTTTCCAAAGATGCTATCTGACCAACCTTGTCAGTTCATTTTTAAAAAATCACAAAAAACAAGAGGCAGCCTTTTGGATTGAAAGTTATTGCAATCAACAGTAACTGTACATGCTGGTAAAGCATGTCAACAAGTGTGGCACTGGAAAAGCACAGCCAGACAGACAGCATCCAAGGAGCAGTAGAATTGACGTGTCGAGCATAAGCTCTTCATCAGGAATGAGCCTGACTGGCCGTGTTCTTCCAGCACCACATCTTTTGACTCTGATGTGCAGCATCTGCAGTGCTCACTTTCTTCATGCTGGTCAAGCACCTGATTGAAATCTGAAGTGCTCCTCAGGATGAAGGTCCAGGAATCTCTTATTGGCATGCACCCTCATTCCCCGCCATCATCATTAGACCCATTTCACAAGGGGAAGCAACCTCTCCACATCTACCCTGTCAAGTCCACACTCTGGAATCTTACATGATTCAATAGGGTTGTCTCTCCTTCTTTGAAACTCCAATAAGTACAGGCCCATCTGGTTCACTAATGCCCTTTAGGGAAGGAAGCCATCGTCTTTGCCTGGTCTGGCCTACGTGTGACTCTAGACCACAGCGATGTGCTTGACTCTTAACCACCTTCTGGGTAATTAGGGATTGGCAATAAACTCTCTTCCTACCAATGCTGTGGGTGTGTCAAAGCCAGATGGAAAGCAATGATTCAAGAAGGCAGCTCCCCACCACCTTCTGAAGGGCTGACCCAGCCAACGACATCCATATTCTAAAACTAATAAAGCCAACGCCACAGACAAGGATGAGACCAATGACCATATAGCCTGCCATAATGACATTATATATGTTGGTTATAATATCAGGGAGAACTTTCTACTTTTTGTCCAGATAGTGTCATGTGATTTCTTCCATCTTGAGAGAGCCATCAAGGTTTTGTTTTAATGAAAGACAGCACCTTTGACAGTGCAGCACACCCTCAGTACAGCACTGGAGTGCAGGACTAGATTCTGCACACAAGGTTCTGGAGTGGGATTTGAACCGACAAACTCCATAGACAAAAGGACTGCCCACTGACTCAGAGCTGACACCTGGGTCAATCCGAGATTCATATGTCGCTATTTTAAAACTGATCCTTCTGCATACCGAACTTTCTCTGAGCTGCGTTGGCTGTGGGTGTTTTGACATTTGTAATCAAAACAGTGCAGAAGCTTTACACACACAGAATTACATTGCGTGGAGCAGTTTGTGGGGAGAATGTACTCGGTGCAGCTGTGCAAAATCACACCCACCCCCAATAAATGCTCACTGATAGCACCCCGTGGACATCAGCAAAAATCTATCTAAATATGTGCAGGAAGTAACAAGGAGCCTGAGAGTGAGAGGAAAAACTGCCAGAGATAGAGAACATCCACAGGGAAGTGGGAAATAAAAATATACCCCAGAGAAAGATTTATTTTCTTAGGAGGAACACAGAACTTTTAAACATATTATTAATCTGGGTTGCATTCATTAACCATAGAATCAAAGGATCAAAGTGGTGATGGTAGAATTTATTAAATCCTTGTTGTTTTAATTCTGGTGAATAATCCCTTCTCATGCTCCTTATCACTATGTCATCCTCCTCCAAAGTCTCTCCTCCATCATGGAACAACATGGATTTGCCTTCATACTGTTCCATTATTTCCAACAATGCCTGCTCTTGTGTCCCAGTGCAATCACTTCCGACTCCTTCAAGGATCTATCTGGGGCGCCATTCCGAGTCACAAACTAATGACTTTTTCTCGATGATGTTATTAAGAGGATCACATGCAGTAAAACAGACAATAGCTTGCTTCACAGATTCACCACATCTCTCAATCCCAGGCTGTTTCTGCATTGATCCATGCCTGCATCTACTTGCTAATCTCAAATCTTCTAGCTTCCTATTTCCCAACTCATTTAAAGTTGGATCAAACATATTTAGGAGCCTCTTCCCCTCCTGGCCAAGACTTTGAAGGCTTTCTGCTCTCGAAAAACATGAGACAAATAAAACATGCACTTATGCCAGTTTCTGTAGCTGTTTTTACATCTAGAACTGGACTGAAACCAAAGGCTAGATTTTGATGGGTGCCACACTACATCAGGAATGGCTGACTTCAGGACTGTCCCCACCACCTGTCACAGGTGCGTTGGAAGAATTTGGACATGTTTGGCTGTGCTAGGAAAACACCTACTTTGGCAGTCAAATCCTGGGATTGGATTCAAATCTGGGGCTTCGAACTCAGAGGTAGGAACACTACTCACATCACTACGAGGTTCCCATGCTACCATCTAACTTTCCATTGAACACTTTTTATGAGGAGGGTATGCTGTAAATGGAAGTTGTCATTGGTAAATAGAGAATGGTGGGAGACTGCAGAAAACTGCAGCAGAGAGTTGACGGATTTGGAAACTCTTGCGCGTCAATTATAAAAAAAGCTAGCACCCGAGTTCAGCAGGCAGTAGGGAATGTAAAAGGAATGTTGGCCTTTATTTCAAAGGGAATGGAGTTAAAAAAAGAAAGCCTTGCCAAAATTACACTCAGCACTAATCAGACCACAGTCTTATTCCCCTTGTTGAAGGGACAATATGCTGGTATTGGAAGCATTCCAGAGAAAGTTTACCTGACCTTGAGTACGCAGGGACTGTCTTATGAGGAGCAGGTGATTAGATCGGGTCTGTACTCATTGGAGTTGAGAAGAATGAGAGACAACCTAATTAAAATGCATAAGATTCTCAGGGGGGCATGGCAGGGTAGGTGTAGAGAGGTTGTTTCCCTTTGTGGGAGAGTTTAGCACCAAAGGGCATCATCTAGAATAAGGGGTCACATATACCAGACAGAAGTGAGGATTTCTTTTCTCTCAGAGGGTAGTGAATCTGTACAACAGTATACTGTAGAGGGCTGTTGAGGTTGAGTTGCTATATTCAAGGTTGAGATGGATGTTTTATCAGTAAGGGTTATGGGGAAAAGGCCGGGAAGAGGAGTTGGGGATGATCAGATCAGCCACGATCCCATTGAATGGCGGAGCAGACTCGATGGGCTGAATGGCCTACTTCTGTTCCTCCATATTAAGATTTTATGCATCATAACAATCGGGTCACATGGCGTTGCTCTCAGGCACCTCCCTAAATAATTACCATAAACCAGAAATCACTGACATGCTTTTGTTCTCTCTCCTTAATTTATCAGTTAACCATTTTACTATTTTTATTTTAGTAGAGAATAGCGATCATCATCATCATCATCATCATCAAGGGACCTGACTAAGCGAAGGTATTGTATCTGACAGTATGAGAAAGCCAAATTACCACTGGGGAATAAAAATTATATTCTATTTTTAAACAAGTGGGTTGATACATTCTAATCAAAATTTTGTGCACTCATTTTAACAGTAGCTTGATTTATAATGCACTAACCACATGGAGAAGTTATTTTAGAAAATATAAGGAGGAAGGAACAGGAGAACGGGCAAAGAGACAGTCATAGAGTCATAGAGTCACAGAGATATACAGCACGGAAACAGTCCTTCGGTCCAACATGTCCATGCTGACCAGATATCCTAAATTAATCCAGTCCCATTTGCCAGCATTTGGCTTATATTGCTCTAAACACTTCCTATTCGTGTACCCATCCAGATGCCTTTTAAATGTTGTCATCGTACCAATCTCCACCACTTCCTCTGGCAGCTCATTCCATACACGCACCATCCTCTGCATGAAAAGGTTGCCCCTTGGGTCCATTTTAAAATCTTTCCCCTCTCACTTAAACCTATGCCCTCTAGTTTTGGACCCCCCTGCCCTGGGAAAAATACCTTGTCTATTTAGTCTACCCATGCCCCCTCATGATTTTATAAATCTCTTTAAGGTCACCACTCAGCCTCCGACACTCCAGGGAAAACAGCCCCAACCTGTTCAGCCTTTCCCTATAGCTCAAATCCTCCAACATTGCAACATCCTTGTAAGTCTTTTCTGAACCCTTTCAAGTCTGGCAACATCCTTCCAATAGCAGAGGGATGAGAATTGCACTCAATATTCAAAATTGGCCTAGCTAATGTCTTGTACAGTTGCAAAATGCCCTCCCAACTCCTGGATTCAATGCTCTGACCAATAAAGGAAAGCATACAAAATGCCTTCTTCACTATCCTGTCCATCTGTGACTCCACTTTCAAGAAACTATCAAACTGAACTCCAAGGTCTCGTTGTTCAGCAACACTCCCCAGGACCTTACTGTTAAGTGTATAAGTTCTGCCCTGGTTTGCCTTTCGCTCAAATTTATCTAAATTAAACTCCATCTGCCTCTCCTCAGCCCATTGGCCCATCTGATCAAGACCTCATTGTACTTTGAGGTAACCACCTTCATTCTCCACTATGCCTCTATATCATCTGCAAACTTACTTATGATACCTCCTATGTTCACATCCAAATCATTAATATAAATGATGAAAAGCATTACCCAGCACCGATCCTTTGGCATTCCACTGGTCACAGGCCTACAATCTGAAAAGCAACCCTCCACCACCACCCTCTGTCTTCAAAAGCCAGTTCTGTTTCCAAATGGCTAGTTCTCCTTATATTCCATATGATCTAACCTTGCTAACCAGTCTCCCATGGGGAACCTTGTTGAACTCCTTACTGAAGTCCATATAGATTACATCCACTGCTCTGCCCTCATCAATCCTCTTTGTTACTTATTCAAAAAACTCAATCAAGCTTGTGAGACACAATTTCCCACACACAAAGCCATGTTGACTACCCTAATCAGTCTTTGCCTTTCCAAATACATGTAAATCCTGTCCCTTAGGATTCCCTCCACAAACTTGTCCACCACCAATGTCAGTCTCATCGGTCTATAGTTCCCTGGCTTTTTCTTACCACCTTTCTTAAAAAGTGGCACCACATTCACCAACTCCAGTCTTCCAGCACCTCACCTGTGACTATCAATGAAACAAATATCTCAGCAAGGGGCCCAGCAATCACTTCCCTAGCTTCCTGGAGAGTTCTCTGGTACACCTAATCAGGTCTTGGGGATTTATCCACTTTTGTGGGTTTTAAGCTGTCCTGCACCTCCTCCTCTGTAATATGGACATCTTTCAAGATGTTGTTATTTATTTCCCCACATTCTATATCTTCCACATCCTTCTCCACAGTAAACACTGACACTAAATACTCATTTAGTATCTCCCCCATCTCCTGTGGCTCTACAGATAGGCTGCCTTGCTGATCTTTGAGGGGCCCTTTTCTCTCCTGAGTTACCCATTTGACCTTAATGTATTTTTACAATCTGTTTAGATTCTCCTTAACTCTATTTGCCAAACCTATGTTATGTCCCCTTTTTGCCCTCCTGATTTCCCTCTTAAGTATACTCCTACCACCTTGATACTCTTCTAAGTGGTGGAGGTTTGATGGAGAACTATAAGTCGGAGGCTTTCTGAAAGCAGCATTGCAGTTGACATGGTGGAGGGAACCGGCCAGCAGTCCAGAAGGCAAGGGTACAAGGCTGGGCTGCAAGGGAGGGATAAGGAGGAATAATTTGAAGAATATTCAGGTGGATCCATGGATATAAAACAGGAGTAGATCATTGAGACAGAGTTGGCTGAGGCCATGGGAAACCTCAACAGCAGAGAAACAGAGTCTGGAGGAATATGGGAGAAGGGCTGCTGAGGTAGTAAGGTTTGATGGGATGAATTTGTCAAGATTTTGATCAATTAAAGCTGGTTCAGGAAGGGGTTTGAAGCAGTCAGGCATTGTGGAGCGATGAAGGTACAGACTCCCTGTAGCATTGGACGGGGCGGCGGGGCCGGGGGGGGGGGGGGAGGTGGGGGAGGAGGTAGACAGTAAGAGGTGGACAGTGTTCATTGGTGGGGACAGGGAGTTCACAAATGTTGGGAGAGGAAGCGGCGTTCTGTCGTGGGCTGCCAAGGTTATTGACTTTCAGCCCGACTTGAAAAGGTAGAGTCTGAATGAGTGGAATCATCGCGACTGAAGAAATGATGTTGGCCTCGTTAACATGCAACTGACAACCTTGTTCACTCAGTTAAAGTTAATGACTGTGGAAATTGAAACACAGAGGGATTTCATGAGCTGCTTAGGTATGTTCCATGGTGCTTTTCAATAGAATTAAGTTCACTTTCCCATTGTATATTGAAAATTGCTGCTGTTAACTTACCTGGCTTTACTCATTCAGAATTGAATGAGGAAACAGTCAGCACTTTTCAAGCTTCCAGACCTGAATAAGAAATCGATGAGTGTTCACGGAGAGCTGCTGGATCTTTTAGATTGGATTACCTACAATGTGGAAACAAGCCCTTCGGCCCAACAGGTCCACACCGACCCTCCAAATAGTAACCCACCCATTTCCTTACACTTACTCCTGACTAATGCACCTAACACAATGGGCAATTTAGCATGGCCAATTCACCTCACCTGTGCGTCTTTGGACTGTGGGAGGAAACTGGAGCACCCAGAGGAAACCCACACAGACAGTCACCCAAGGCTGGAATTGAACCCAGGTCCCTGGAACTGTGAGGCAGCAGTACTAACCACTGATCCACCAATCCCCCTCATTTGGTACAGCTTTTATGTTGAAGTCAAGTCAAAAGACATAGCACAAATTTCAAAAAGGATGACTGTCCTTGATAAATTTTTAAAAATAACTTGAAAAGGCAACAGACATGGCATTAAGAGGGTGATACAGTGAAGGTGAAATGTTTTTACATGGCACTAAATGTGAGATTTTGTTCATCACAGGAGATTAAGGAAGATAGAATTCACAGGAAGAATAGCAAACTGGATTGAAATTGTTTCAAAGGGAAGAAACTAGGGGTCAATAGCATTGAATGTTTTCAAGAAGATTTGAAGTATAGTTTTTAGGGCTAAAGGGATCAAAAAGTCTGGAGAGAAAGCCTGAACAGGGCATTGGGTTACAAGGTCAGCCATGATAACATTGAATGGTGGAGTAGGTCCAAATGGCTTACTCCGGCTCCTACTTCCTATGTTTTATCCACGTTAGAGCGTTGTTTCAGAGTGATGGGAAATAGCTATTGGGTGTCCCAAGAGGTTACTTTCTCAGGTCACTTCTGTTCACCCCATATTACAATGATTTGAAAAAGGCTAAGAAGCTGGGGTACCAAATATTCTGCCCATTCTCAAAATAGAAAGTGTGACTAATTCTTTTGATGACTAACAAATAAGAATTGGAATGGATTATTGATAAAGTGGGGGAATTGATGAAAAAAGGCACAGATGAAATTCACTGTAATAATGTGATGTGATTGACATTAGATAAAAACTAACGACAGAAGTTCCACTCTGAATGCTGTGATAGATTTCTAATTTTAGAGTCCATTTCATTCAAGGCTGCACTTCAGGTTAATAGTAATGTGAGGAAAAAATCAGATTGCTCTAGGTTATAAAAGTAGAGATTGAATATAAAGATATAAAGTGATAAACCTATGTAAACTTTCATAAACTCTCAGTTAATATACAGTATACAAATCAGGAACTGTGTCAGGTAGGGTGTTTCTGCTTAATCAGTCTACAATCCAGATATGTTAACTCCCCAGCATTATGAGAAACAAAAAAAAATGTAAAAACTGCTTATTTTTAGATCACAGTTTACGGAGCAAACTAATGTATTCAAAATTATAGAAGTGTTTAAAATGGAATAAGAATAAGGCAGGGGATTAATACAATGGCACAACAATACAAGATGCAAGAGATTTACAATAGAAAACAGGAAGAGGTTTTGTTACACAGGCGAGTTATAAGGTTGTGGACGTCACTTCTAGTGTTAGTGAATGGGGCAGAAATAATATCAACATTTAAGATCAGAGGGGAAAGGTGGATAATGAAAAAAAAGAATAGTGGCCAATTGAAATAGAAGAACATAAGAAGCCGGAGCAGGCCATTCTGCCCTCTGAGCCTATTCTATCATTCATTGCTGATCTGCCCCAGGCATCAACTCCTCTTTCATACCAACTGATCATAGATAGCCCTCAGCTCTCCAATATTTAAAACAAAATCTACCTCTTCTTCAAATAATTTCAGTAATTAAGCCTCCATAACACTCTGTAGTACACAATTTCAGACATTGACTACTCTATGTGAGAAGAAATCCCTTTTCAGGTTGTTATGGACAAGATCAGACCCAACTCAAAACTTATCAAGGAGATAGCATGGACCCTAACCTTAATCTTATTTACAGACAAGTGTCAGGTGTTGCACTCCAGATGTGATTTGATTGGTCACACTATTAGGCTTTAAACGAAACACACTTTATTCATACACTACATTAAAAAAGAATTGATATAATTTTAACTCTACTGGGAAACCTAACAGAATAATAGATTATTTACCTACTAAACAGGAACAGTTCCAATATAGTACTAACCCATAAACACACATTTGGCAATGACAAAATCATTAAAATAGATTATCTCATATGCAATGTTTCTCCAGTCCAGGAGGAAAGAACATCAAGAGAAAATTCGGGTAAAGAGGTAATGCAGCTTCTATAGCTAACTTCAAAACCCAGCAACTATCAAAACTAAATCCCTGGTTCTGTGGGAGCCTGACTCCACCCATTCAGGCTGCTTCTATTGTTCCATTTTTAAATAAATCACCCTGAGTCTCACAAGCTGATTATTTTATTAGCTTGGAAGATACAGCTCATAACTGATGGCTCAAAACCTGTCTTCAGGAAAACAGCAAGGACAAAATAGACCTCTTAAAGTCATAGTATCGTCACAGGGATTTGAAGGATAAATGCTAACTTGGGCTGAATGGACCAAATAGCCTGTTACATTCTATGTATTGGGCAATACAAATAACTTGAACTTGATCTTACAAGAAGAACTATGTTTAAGCTGTAAATTCATCATCAGAAAGTAAAACATTAGAAATCTCAGGATAGCCAGGACACCGATACCAGTAAGCCATTACGTAAATAAATTAATAAGGCTTATGTCTTGAAGCAGTGAAACCCTGCTGTGTCCTAAGCTCTGACTTAAGATTGGTGTAAATCAATGCTGAATGGTTAGATCTGTCTTTACAGATCGAAGCTTTTGTTGTTCAATTCTCATGTAGCAAGCAGCCATGAGGTTTAGAACTTGCAGTTTGATCCTCTACTGACTGTACTCAGTCTCCAGTCTGAGTATGCTGCCTCTCAGCCTTTACCTTAATGAAGACTGAATAGGACTCTTAGGAGCTCCAGGCTTTTTACACACATACAGACTGTTGGAGATCATTGTGAGCTCTGCAATAGTAATAAGAGAGGTAGAGTCACCAAAGTCTGACCAGATCATAAGGCTGCTCTCTCAATAGAGACAGGGGACTGCTGATGATCTAACCTGAGGGTCAGCATACCTCCGATGATGGGAGAGGTTGAGAAGGAGAGTCATTCGTGGTAACCTCAGCAAATGCAGGAATCGAACTCACGCTGTTAGTGCCATGTCACAAGCCAGACATCCAGTCAACTGAGCTAGCCAACTCTCTGATCTCAGTAACAGAGCTGTCCAACACACCCTATTCCATGCTCTCTTCTCAGGGTCTGCACAGAGTGTGACTGTTGATGTCAATATTACACAATCTCATATAGCATCATGTCACTAACATATGCATTCTCATTACTCTACACTAAAGATCTTTGTCTTTCCTTCTCCCTGCACCAGCCCACAGGGGAATGAAATATCAGCTCCAAGTGTGTAAAACAAGAGCAGTACACTCTTCTCAATGCAATGGCCAGGATCTGCATGGATCAGGCAGACTATAATTTAGGCTCTATTTATCCCTTTCACTCGAAAATTAGTAGTCATTTCTAACTAACTGTAACTGATATAACACAATCACGGAAACGCTTTGAATTATTGATTGTGTCTCCATTGATCCCACTTCAGCTCATTCAAACTTCTTTCTTCAATTAGGTCATCAGCCATGAAAAGTATGCAAAAAAAAAGCCTGACAGTCAAATTAATGATTACTTTACAAAACTGAAACTCACGAGTTACTACACATTAGTACACATGCAGAAGTTGTGAACAATGCACTGGTTATTTAACATGAGTTCCCATTCCACAAAGCACCTTTGTCCTGAATCTGGGTTGTTGGAACGTTAACAGGTTTGATTGGCATTTTCTAGTTCCACAACCACAAATTTCTCTGGAATCGCAGCCACAAACTTGAAAGAAATATACAGAAATGTTTTCTCCCAGCTTCAGTTTCTTCTGCTGAAAGCCTTCACTGAAACTATTGCTATCTCCCCATGGCCAAACATAGCTTCATCAGAGCTGATGCAACAGCTTTTCCTTCTGCTAATTACAATCTTGTCTTAAATCTGCACTTTATATTTTTGAAATGTCAATGACTATTTCTGGGAAGTAGACCTTTATTCTGTGAAGTACTGTTAATTGTATCACGGTCTTTTATTTAAAAAAAGCAGCAATGACAAAGAGTTATATAACACCACAATAGTAACAGCTGAACAGGAAAGGTTCCATAATATTATTCCACTAATTGTTCTAAGGTTTGGAGAGCATGCAGGTTGTGCAACATGGTTAAATCTATACATGTTCCAGATGTCTGGAAAAAAACGACTGTGAACAATGCTAATTCGGCAGATGGTATACAGTAGCTAGGTAGTTACTCATCTCAATGTCACTGCTGAGGAAGTTTACTGCAGTTGCTGTTACTGTACAAGTGAGCTGAATTGTTTAATGAGTTTTCTCTGAGCCAATTTATCAATGGGTGTCCACTGTGGTCCATGGTCTATTGCTGGTGGAGCTAGAAAACTATACAAATTGGTTTGATAAAGATGTTGGTGAACAGCACACTCTGTACTAACATCAAAAGCCACTTAACATTCAGACATGCAGACCTTTTTTTCTGTGCAGGCGAATCGAAGGGCTGAAACAGACATACCAGATTTCTTTGGCACTCTGCCGAGTATTCAGTCAATTTTGAATGAAGTCTAACATTTCCCTCGGTTTGTCTGATCTGTTCACATAAAACACCTTTGACACTGTGCCACAAACATGTTGAATTTCAATTGGTTAAGGATTGTTTCCGAAGCTCATGAGCAGTGGAATGTTTTTTCTCACCTCATCTCTGGGTCTGCTGTTGACTAATTCACAGAGATTGGCTGTTGTGATTATAATCAATAACTCCATCACTGCTCAAAGTTTGTGCGAAGATTTGTAGCTCGGGTGCTCGTTGTTGTGGTTCTGTTCGCCGAGCTGGAAGTTTTTGTTGCAAACGTTTCGTCCCCTGGCTAGGCGACATCATCAGTGCTTGGGAGCCTCCTGCGAAGCGCTTCTTTGATGTTTCCTCCGGTGTTTATAGTGGTCTGTCCCTGCTGCTACAAGGGTATACAGGAAAGCCACAGTCGTGTCGTTTCGTGGCTAGTTGATGTTCATGTATGCGGATTATTAGCTTTCTTCCTGTTTGTCCTATATAGTGTTTGTACTATACACTACTAATGTAGTGTACAAAATACTATGCAAGGACTGCACTAAACACTATATAGGACAAACAGGAAGACAGCTATCAATCCGCATACATGAACATCAACTAGCCCCGAAACGACACGACCAGCTATCCTTGGTAGCCACACACGCAGACACCAAGCAACATGAATTTGACTGGGGACAACACTACTATCATAGGGAAAGCCAGACAGAGAACAGCCAGGGAATTCCTAGAGGCATGGCATTCATCCACAAACTCCATCAACAAACACATCGACCTGGACCCAATATACCAACCACTACAGCGGACAGCTGAAACTGACAACCGGAAGCGGCAGGGACAGACCACTATAAACACCGGAGGAAACATCAAAGAAGCGCTTCGCAGGAGGCTCCCAAGCACTGATGATGTCGCCTAGCCAGGGGACGAAACATTTGCAACAAAAACTTCCAGCTCGGCGAACAGATCCATCACTGCTGCATCACATGACTACCAAGATGCGAGAAGCTGAGCTAGATGGACTTTGATAATTTTTTGTCTTCGTTTATCTTTATTCTTTTATGGGAATTGAATGGTGATAGACTGGGAAAGGGGAAAGGTGCAATGATACCTTGGTGTCCTTGTACAGTAGTTGCAGTAAGTAAGCATTGTAGGTGCAGCAGGGAAAGAAGAAGGCAAATGCTATGTTGATCATTACAGTGAGAGGATTTGAGTACAGGAGTAGAGATATCTAGCCACAATTGTACGGGGTCTTGGTGAGACCACACCTGGAGTATTGTATGCAGTTTCAGTCTCTTTATCTGAGCAAGAGGTTTCTGGCTAAGGAGGGGGTATAATAAATGTTTACCAGTCTGATTCCTGGGATGGATTCTGGATCAGTGGTGCTGGAAGAGCACAGCAATTCAGGCAGCATCCGAAAAGATTCCTGGGATGGCAGAACTGATGTATGAAGAGAGACTGGGTTGGTTAGGACTATATTCACTGCAGTTTAGAAAAATGATGGGGATATGTCTTAGAAGACTAAAACAAAATTAAGAGAGTAAATGTCAGAAGAAAGTTACTGACGACAAGTGAGAGTCCAGAACCAGGGATCACAGTCTAAGGATACAGGGTAGGTCATTTAAGACTGGGATGATGAGAAATTTTTTCACCCAGAGAGTGGTGGGCCTGTGGAATTTTCTACCACAGAAAGAGGTGGAGGGAAAAATACTGAATATTTTCAAGAGGGAGTTAGATAGAGTTCTTACAGTTCAAGCCATCAAAGGGTATTGGGAAAAGTGGGAGCAGGGTTCTGAGTTGAATGATCAGCAACAATCATATTGAATGGTGGAGCAGGCTTGAAGGGCCAAATGGCTCATTTCCACCTCCAATTATCTATGTTTTGATGGGATGAGGGCTCCACTAACAAAATTGGCATTTATTGGCTATCTCTAAATGAACTGAGAGTCCGTTCTCATCTGCAATTAAGATTCACCCATATTGCTGTGGATCTGGAGTTACAGATAGACCAGACCAAATGAGGATAGCAGATTTCCTTCCTCAGACAGCAGTAGCAGACCATGTGTGCTTTTTTAATGACAATTAATGAGGGTCTCATCCTCATTGATGCTAGCTTTCAAGTCTAGAATGACTAATTGAATTTAAATTCTTTCAGCTGTGTTAGTGGATTTTGAATGGAAGTACCAAAACATTAACCGGGCCAATTGTGACATCCCCACCGTGCCATCACCACCCCATTTAGCTGAGGAACCCTTTATTCCTATGGTTATGAAAACAGCATGTGGCAATATTATAACTGGATGCACTAGCACATTGTCAAAGGAAATTAAACTTCTCGAATTAATGTATATTCAGGGGCCACAACTGATGGACCTGAATCCAAATAAAGATTTCAAATATTATTCTTTTTGCCCACCGTGATTTTCAAATTATCTTTTATCTGATTTAATTTCACACATTTTTTTCCAGTTCCCAAGTTGGGGCTGGAAACTGTCACACGTTGTCCCTTCAAATGTGTTCCATTACTGGACTGAGCACTCCTCAAGGAACCAGTCACTAGAAGATGTGAATCTCTGGGTGGTACTGCCCTCTCAGAGCTCAAACAGCCGCAAACCTTGACAAAATCCAATTTTAACTGCACACACTAATTGCCTCACTTTACGTATCAGCTGACAATAGCAAATTAAGCTTTGTATTTCTGACCAGTTTGGACAACAGCTCTTACTGCCTGATTACTGTGAGATAGATCAGAAATTCTAATTTCTCGCCATCATTGGGCTTCATTGTAAAAGTGCTCATAGTGCTGCCAGCAATCCCACAAATGAAGATAAAGAGAAAAAACATTTTACAATGGCAGCTTTTCTTTAGGAAATTTAAGGGTAGGTTGACCTAAAGTGGAATTTGCTTGGGGAAAGAAGTTTGCATTCCTAACAGTGCTGTGGATATCCTGCCATCTCAAAGATCAGCAGTCATTCTGGAAGATAGTTTGACACCATTTTCTCCAGAGCAAATAGGGATGGGCAATAAAATCAGCTTCACCCACATCCCATGAACAGATAAAGCAAAACTGTCTCTCCAAGTATAAAAATAAGGCAAAAAACATCCTCTCCAGACAAGGAGCAACATCTTTTCGTCGCACCTCATTCTCAAGCTCCTGGTAGAAACTCTGTCGTCTTGACAACATGGAGATTGATAGCACTCAAAGGAATGTGGAGAAATTAATTGTTTGGGCTGAGGCACGGCAGATGGAATCTAATGTGAATCGATGTAAGTTAATGCATATTGATACAGGGAAGATAAAATATGTGTGTACAATGACTGCAGGTCTATTAGCAAAGGCAGGAAAGGAGATGGATATGAAGGCAGTTATTGATCATTCATTAAAAGCAGCCAGTCTAATCAAGCCAAGGATGCTTTTTATTTCAGTATCAGTTGTGGTACCTCAGCCTTTTGTAGTGTGTTGAAAGTCCCCATTCAGAATAATGGGTGCAACTTCAGGCATTTGCCCTCCAAAATGGGCATACTGGAGGCTGAGGGGTGACCTTATAGAGGTTTACAAAATTATGAGGGGCATGGAAAGAATAAATAGACAAAGTCGTTTTCCCTGGGGTGGGGGAATCCAGAACTAGCTTTAGGGTGAGAGGGGAAACATATAAAAGAGACCTATGGGGCAACTTTTCCATGCAGAGGGTGGTATGTGTATGGAATGAGCTGCCAGAGAAAGTGGTGGAGGCTGCTACAATTGCAACATTTAAAAGGCATTTGGATGGGTATATGAATAGGAAGGGTTTGGAGGGATATGGGCCAGGTTCTGGCAGGTGGGACTAGATTGGATTTGGATATCGTGTCGGCATGGACGGGTTAGACCGAAGGGTCTGTTTCCGTGCTGTCCATCTCTATGACTCTACAACTCTAATTGGAACCAATTTGTACAGGGGGAAGTTATTTTTAAGGATGGATCAGCGTTTTTTAATAAATTATTTAAGAGCTAATTTTTTAAATGAGTTTTTTTAAGCGTATTTAACGTAAAAGCGAATTTTTATTTGGAGAAAATTGAGCTTGATCCAAGTTTTTGCCATTAATGGATAGTATAAATACAAGTAGGGGGTTTGTGTGGCACAGTGGTAGTGTTTCTGCCTCTGAACTAGTAGGCCCAGGTTGAAGCCTCCCCTGCTCCAGAGGTCTAGAATAACTTCTTTGAGCAGTTTGATTAGAAATATCTTGAAACCAAGTTGTTGCTGCCTCTTAACTGGAGTTACAGAAGAATTAAAATTCAAGCAATTTGAAGATTTGTTTTCTTCAAGGTTAGTGGAATGAAGAACACTCTATGTGCAAAAGAAATGAATACAGCATCCTGCCAAATAGACTGCTTTAAAAGTATTTCATGAGTAATTAAAGGAAAATGGGTTGGCAGCTTACAATACAGGTTATAAACTTGTCTATAGCTGCCAAGGGAGGGGAGCTGGTGAATAAACCTGGTCTTGATTCTTGGAGCAGGTGATATTTATTCCCATGTCAGGGTTTTTTATGATACCACAAACACAGAGAATGTTGGAGAAATTCGATAGATCTAACAGCATCTGTGGAGAGAGAAACAGCATTAACATTTCAAGTCTGTATGACTCTTCCTCAGAAATTAATTAAACCTTATCCCAAGAGAGTTGCCAAGCAAACCGACTATTCTGTCAGCTCCTTGAATGATATGATGATTACACTCATCCTGATTTATGTTGAGTGTCCTCACCGTGTCTCTGAATTTAGTCTTGTGCAAGGTCAGAAGATAAACTAGTTGTTGCAGAGTTCACAGCCTGTGACCTACCATTGTAGCATTGTACCATTGCATCAACGCAGTTGATCCAGTTAAAGTTGTGGTCAGTGCTGACCCTCAAATTGTTGAGGGGGGAACCTGATGGTGATGATCCTGGCTGGGACATGGTTGGGCTTTCTCTTCTTCAAGTTGATTTACTACCAAGCACATTTTTCGGGTGTAAACTTGGGACTGTGGAGCTCTGACATCTGTGGCGTTTATGAATGGAAACAAACACAGTTCCAAAATCCAGAAGAGGGGGGAGCCTCTAGTTTTACTTTACAAAATCACAGAGTCATTATGGTGCAGAAACAGGCCATTTGGCCCATCATGCCTGCACCAGCTCTCTTATCATGTGCCAACCTCCTAACTTTTCCCCAAAACCTTATATACACTTTCTATCCAAATCAACCCCATACACTCTTGACTGCCCCAGTTGGACCTGCCTCCACCACATTTCCAGGCAGCGCATTCCAGACCCTAAGAACTTCCCAAATGAAAATATCTGCAAATGCAACTCCTGTTAGTATTTCCAATCATGTTAAAGGAAGACAGTTTCTGGAGCATTCCTAATGAAATTGATTCCCGTTCTTTCTTACATACATTTAATCTCTCCCTAAACTAAAACTAATCGACAATAACAAGTTCCATTCATATAGCGCCTTTACCTTGGAAAATATTTCAAAACACTTTGTTGAAGTGGCAGTTGTGGTGGGGGGCATGAAGAGGAAACATTTGCATACCAAACCACACAATGAGAAGATTAAGTAGGATAATGAATGGTGTGGTCAAACAGATCTTGCAAAGGGTTTTGCAAAGGGAAATTGAAGAGTGCAGGGGTTTAATGATGATTGTCAGAAGATAGGGGCCACAGAATTTGCTGCTAGTGGCTCAGGTAGAGAGAGGAGACAATGGTCGTAGTCTGAAAATCAATTATGTTAGAGGGAATGGAATCACAGAATTCATGAAGTTTTACAGGATAGAAGGCCATTTTGCCCATCATGTCTATACCAGCTCTTCATCAGAAGGCTGAGTTAGAGAGTTAAAGACTGAGTTAGAGACAGTGATACTCAAGTTTGTCACAATGTGCGCATAGGCTAACAGGAGACAGGCGAAAGTGATGCTTTGGTTAGAGATTTTCAAGGTGGGTTGCTATCAAGTTTGATATTGGAGCAACTGAGTTGTGAGAATGGCAGTAAATGATGATGCGCATTTGGAGTGTGATCACAGGCAGGCTGGGCCGAACGGCTATCTCTGCGCCACAATAATTTAGTGAATCTGAGGCAAAGTCTTTTGGCCTGCTCGGCGTCACAGAATTGTTGCTCTGTTTTCCTTCAACCCTGGGGCGTCAGAGCTCTGAGTAAATTGCCCTTCGAATGGCTTAGTAACTTCCTCCAAGTTGGAAGGTGAATCATTCAAACCAGAAAGATTCCCAGGTCCTGATTACCCCACCCACTCTCTCCCATTGTGGCTATGATTGGGGGTTGGGGTTGTGTGGAGTCAGCCCTCCACTGCTAAATCTGTGCACTCTGTTTAAGCAACTGCCAACTCCATCTCCCTTCCTATTGGACTCAGAATCAGAATCACAAAAGTGCTAAGGCACAGGAAGAGGTCATTTGGCCGAGTGTGCCTACACTGGCTCATTAGATGAACATCATAACCTAATGTTCAGAGCAGACCCTGTGTTATATTTTGTTTTATAATGTTCTTGCATCTACATGGGATATTTTACTAAGTTAAAAGCACAAAATGCATATACATTGTTGACTCTTGTTATTGGTTTGTGCATCTCTGATACAGATACAATTTTGTCAAACAAAGGTATTAAGGGTTATTGGCCAAAGGCAGGTATAGGGAGTTGGGCCACAGACCAACCATGATCTCAGCGGGTGATGGAACAGGCTCAAGGGGCCGAATGGCCTACTCCTGTTCTGATGTTCCTATCGCTGGGTTTAACAGTAAGGGTGCACAATTGACTACAAATCTGTTGGACTCAGGGAAAGGAGCGACAGATATATTTTTGTGCCTGATTTTTGCCCGTAAGAATACAATCACACTAAAAAAAGCAATTGAATAATAGTCAAATACTGTAGATGCTGGAAATCTGAAAGAAATACTGAAGAAGAGTCATACTGGATTTGAAATATTAACTCTGTTCCTCACTGTGCAGATGTTGTCAAACCTGCTGAGTTTCTCTAGCATTCTCTATCTTTGTTAGAAATAAAAGAAGAGCCAAATTGAACATTCAACCTCCGAACCCTCTTCATCGTTCAACACGATCATGGGCGATCCTTCTGCTTGACTCCACCTTCCCACACTATTCCTTAATAATTCTTATTGTACCCAAAAACCTATCAACCTCTGCCGACCAGGCATCCTCAGCTCTCTGGGGCAGTGGGTTCCACAAATTCACCACCCTTTCCTCATTGTTGTCCTATCTATTGATCTGGGAATGCTTGTAGGAACTGTGCAAGAAGCCAAGCAAAAGCAAAATCAGTGAGGACTGCACATACTGGAGATCAGAGTCAAGAGTGTGTGCTGGAAAATCTGGGTCCTAATGAAGGGCTTATGCCTGAAACGTTGATTCTCTTGCCCCTTGGATGCTGCCTGAACTGCTGTGCTTTTCCAGCACCCCACTCTCAACGCTAAGTAAAATCAGATCCAGGTCAGGTATCCCTCAATAACTAAGAGCCTGCCATTTGGAAAAAAAAACACTGGTTCATGGATGTGAGTGTGACTGGCTAAGCCAGCATTTATTGCCCATCCTAGTTGCTCAGAGGGCAGATGAAAATTATGCACATTGCTGTGGGTCTGGAGTCACATGTCGGCCAGAGCAGGTAAGGATGACAGATTGCCTTTCCTGAAGATCGTTAGGATATCAGTTGGATCTTTAAGCAATAGCTTTAAAAGAGTGGGTGAGAATGGGGTGTCTGTGCTGGAACCAACCCACATCATAACTGCACCGAGGCGAGGGGGCAGGTATAAAATATGGAATGATGCAATCAGGCTTTAGAGTTATTGAAATCAATTTGAAGTCCAAGAGACGGTTGGGTCCCCAAACAAAAGATGAAATGTTGTTCTTTGAGTTAGTGCTGAGTCGCACTGGAATACTGCTGCAGATCTGTGTCAGAAATGTTGGCATGGAAACACAGTGCTAAGGTGGCAGGCAATTAGAAGCTCTGGGTCATTTTTTATGGACAGAACCCTACGCATTCTGCAAAGCGAATCTTCAGTCTGTGTTTCATCTCCCCAGTGCAGAGGCGACCAGACTATGAGCAGCAAATGCAGCAGACTAGATAGAGTGATATTCAGGTAAACCGCTGATGCACCTGGAAGGCATGTTTGGGCCCTTGGATACTGAGGATGGAGGAAGTAACTGGAGAGCTATTATACCTTCCGCAGTTGCAGGGGAAGATGTCATAGGGGCGCGAGGAGATGATGGGAATACAGGAGGAGTGGACCAGGTTGTCCCAAAGGGAATGGTTCCGCAGAATGCTGACGAAGAAAGGGAGGGGAATATGTGTCCTGTCCTCAGAACATTAGCTGGGTCCTGACCTATCAGTCCAATTGAATCACCATTACTATCACCAGAAACAAAGGGTCACAGGCATTGCCAAGCCACCATGTGTCTGTGGAAACCTATCTCAACAAACATCAAATACATTTCAGTAAAGAAGATAAATAGCAGTGAAAAAAAAGTCAAGAATAAAAATGCAATCTTCGCCCAATTTCTGTTTACTCCAGAATTCATGTGATTGTAAATTGCAAAGAGCTGGTGCAACTAATAAGCGTCACACAATAGGTTCACACTGACTTGCCATTCTGAGATACGACATTTCATGACCGACTACCATCAGTGGCCAAAGATGCAAAAGCATGTATGCTATTTAGAAAATTGAACTGTCTAATGGAAATGCTGTTGCTTAATCACTAATTATTCCCTATTCAATGCCTACATGTAGCAAGGTAACAAAGGAAATTTTCTCGCAGGATTGCAAACTGCTTTGTGTGCACTCGACAGTAAATTATAAGAAGTCCATTGAAGGAATGAACTTCACAGAATAGGATAGTACTGAATGAGGCCATTCAACCCATTGTGCTTGAGCCAGGTCTTTGCAAGAGCTCACCGGGTAATCTCAGACCCTCAATTTTACCCAGTACTGTTGCAGTGATTTCCTTCTCAAATTGATGGGCTCCCTGGCTTGAAGTAGATTCCATGCTTTATTAAATTTGGATGAGGGATGTCTTGTTGCAGAGTGAGCCTCTCGGTCAAGTCTCACTCCAGGACAGAAGACATGTTTACAACACAACCAACAGATTGGTTATCTACCTGTCAAATCATTCTGACATCCTTTTTGGCATATCTCCTGATCAGCTTGATGTGGATCTGGGGCTCCCGACTTCTGGTGACCAGTTCCAGGAAGAAAACCACAAGCTATAGGAACAGATTGTTCCATTAGGCTCATTGCCAACAGGCATTTGGTCCCATCAACAGGGTCCTGAAACTTGCTAAACAAAAATCCAGCTCATTGAAGAGAATCTGTGCATCATGCAATTTCCTGTCATTCTTCATTTCAGAAAGGTTCTCATAAATTTTGCAACAATCAATCACTGGTGACGGTTCAACTCATAGCTCACATTGTCAAAAATATTTGACACATATTAATGTCTCTATTAATATTCAGTGTCTGAAAAGGTCACAATATTTATAGTCAAATTTTACAGGCAAGAAATCTAGGCATAAAAAAAAGAGCAATTGTTTGACACAAGACTTGCATATAACCAGCTTGTACCACGACTGAAGCATGCTAATTGTGTTAGAAACAGGAATGGTAAAAATGCACATGGTTAAGGATATTACCAGCAATTTACTTGCCTCAAGACATTAAGTCTATAGATCTAACGTAATTACAATTCATGTACAAATGGAGACAAAAAAAAAATGACCCTTCCAGTTCCTAGCAATGGTTTATCAACAAAAAAATGAAAAGGTAGACTGACTAAAAGCATCCTTCTGTCTTGAGCTCCAGCAAATCTTTTGTCACAGTAATGCATTTGGCCCTGACTGCTGATGCAGCAATATAGTTAATGTGACCAAACATGACAGCAGATAAAGGAAGACTGACATGATTTGATAACGAATGTGGTTAGAGAGAGAAAATGCAATGGTGTAGGCAGTTAATGTCCCCAGTTTCTTTAAAAAATGTCTTAAGCAGTCAATACCTTTGAAACCTCCTATCTTTATTACTGTTGTTCACAATGCTCTACCAGCTCTATGCAATGTGATTTGCCAAATTGAATCACTCTCTGTAAGTCAGAGGACGGAATATTATACAATTGCAGCAACATGTACCGTGTAAAACACAACATCCAGGGGTTTTTTTTTTACAGAGAGTGGCTCCCCTATGGCGTCTTAATTTTGCTGAAAATGTTTGCAAAATCTAACTGTTGTACAGCTGCATGAGTCGTACTGAGTTACAGGAGTGGGTGCAGCTCCAAAGTGATTTCTGTCCCATGTATTATTCATCTGCTGGCACATCTCTGTTAAAAGCTGATTGAGTTTACATAGAGGCCAATTAGGAATTGCCTGACATTTTGCAGTAGATTTCCCTCTTCACTGTTAAGCAATTATTGCTTGGAGCAGATCATGTACTGAACCTGATCAACTTTTTAAATCATTTGACAACCAATGACATTGGGATCAGGCAACTTCTACTCCTCAAATGGTCAAAGTTAAAAATGGCACAGCATCAGGTTTTAGTCCAACAGCTTTATTTGAAAGTACAAGCTTTCAGAGCACTGCTACATCATCAGGTAGCTACCTGATGAAAGAGCAGCACTCCGAAAGCTTGTAATTCCAAATAAACCTGATGGACAAAAACCTGATGTTGTGTGATATTTGACTTTGTCCATCCCAGTCCAACACCAATACCTCCATATCAAATGATCAACTGAGAGCACCTCGATTGGGATCTATTCCAATTTCCATTGACAACCTGGTATGAAGATGTGGGTGTACTGTACATTTAAGAGTGTAAAAGCTAGCAGTGACAGCACCAAGTGTTCTCAATAAGACACAATGTAACATGTACTCCAGCTGCTGGGGTAGGTGGTTGCTGGAAATGACAAAATCGATTATGGTCAATCATCTTAAATTATACCACCAAAGAATACCAAATTCCAATCCAGTTTGAATTGAGTATATTGATAATCTTAAAAGCCAATGATACAATCTGATGCTTTGGGGTATAAGACCAGGTAAAATTGAACAGTTGGGAGGAGAACTACCACCAGACCAACAGCTGTAGACTGCTAGTCAGAACTCTCGGAGAGGTACTTGTCGAGAGAAGGAGTTTGTGTTGAGAAACCTCAGCACTGACCTGGAGAGCCAGTCGACCAACAACGATAAAGCGGAGATTCGACTGCTGGCTGGTTTTAAAATTGGACTTTTCCTGTAAATTGTAATCAGGAGTTTTATTGGACAAGTATTAGAGAAGGGACGGTAACAGATAGGTTAGAGTAAGGAATTGTAAATAGTTGTTAGTTAATTATTCTCTGTTATACTTTAAGAAATAAAATTGCTAATTTTCACTTTAAATAGCTCTTGGCCACTGGAAGTTTTACAGATTATTGCACGGGATAAATCTTTTGTGTATTGCTGGTTTTAGCTTAAGCAGGAGGGTTTATCCTGTGTCGTAATAAATCAGACCTGTTGCAACAGTTTGAATGTGCAAAACCATACCAGCCACAGAAATTTATCTCATTGTCCAATTCTTTGTGTTCCTTTGGAGTTTTTTTGCTTCGACTGACTGAAAATATCTGGGAAACAAATGTAACACCTGATGAGCCACAGGTGAGGAATAGGCATCAGATGTGAAATTGGAATTAACTACACCGCAACACAGCTCAAGGTGCTCAGACAGTGCTCTACGTTGTGAGAAGATGCATGTTATACGATGCAATACACAAGTATCCATCTTTCAGCTAAAGTGTGCCACTTTAAGGTTGCAAAGACTAACTGCTGTTAAGTCAGCATTACATTAGTGCAGATTAAGACACTTCAGATAAATCAGCTTCTGTATTTTATTTTAATACAGGGTCCCTTTGTTATAGTCTGCTTTGAAGTTGAACATTATAATTTGAGTCTATATTTGCATATGATGGTCATGGGAATCAGTATTTGAAGTTTATATGAGAATAGATATATTTAGGTGGTTAAATATTCAGCAGCAATGTTCTATTTATGAGACATTAACCTCTTAGATGCTTTTAAGCAGAGAGCGTTTTTTTTAATTGATCTTGATATTGTCATTGTGTCCTCTTTCCCTATGTACACAAAGAAGGATCTATTGTCTGTGGTGTTCACCTGGGTCCCTATAATAAGTTAATGATCTACATTTAAATTGTGTTTGGAGATCACTCGTGCGCAGGGAAAGGAATCCTGGCAAATTTCTGTTCATAATCCAGTGAGTCTAAGGGCAATTTTAACATGTTCACTGATATAAGCAGGTCAGTTACCTCAGTATTGTCCAAGGGTTAAAACTCAGATCCCTTGTCTTTGGGCAGCACATTGGCAATCATTGGCAAAGACGACTATCTTCAATGTTGTGGCTTCAAGACCCTAGACCTTGAGTACAAAAGTAAATGATAGTGCTGAAGTGAGGGAGCACTGCACTATTCACAGCTCATGATTTGAAGATGGCGGTGTTAGATTAGATTCTCTACAGTGTGGAAACAGGCCCTTCAGCCCAACAAGTCCACACTGACACTCCGAACAGGAACCCACCCAGACCCATTTCCCTCTAACTAATGCACCTAACACTATGGGCAATTTAACATGGCCAATTCACCTAACCTGTATATCTTTGGACTGTGGGAGGAAACCCACACAGACATGGGGAGAATGTGCAAACTCCACAGCCTGAGGCTGGAATCGAACCTTGGATTCTGGTACTGTGAGGCAACAGCGCTAACCACTGATCCACCTTATTGGACTGAGGTGTACACAATTAAAAATCACACCACACCAGGTTATAGTCCAACAGGTTTTTTTTAATTAGATTAGATTCCCTATAGTGTGGAAACAGGCCCTTCGGCCCAACAAGTCCACACCAACCCTCCGAAGAGTAACCCACCCCCCTCTGACTAATGCACCTAACAACTATGAACAATTTACCATGGCCAATTCACCTGACCTGCACAGCTTTGAATTGTGGGAGGAAACGCAGACACAGGGAGAATATGCAAACTCCACACAGACAGTCGTCCAAGGGCTGGAATTGAACCTGGGAGCCTGGCGCTGTGAGGCAGCAGTGCTAACCACTGAGCCACCGTTTATTTGGAAGCACTAGCTTACAGAGTGCTGCTCCTTCAACCACCTGATAAAGGAGTGACACTCCGAAAGCTAGTGCTTCCAATTAAATCTGTTGGACTATAACCTGGAGTTGCTTGATTTTTAACTCTGTTTCATAGGTGTTATTTTTTATTAAGGACATTAAAATAGGGTCTCCATCGACCTGCTCAAGTGTATCTTCAAGATCCCATGGAACTAATTTGAAGGAGGATGCTATTCCAGTTGATCTGTCCATAAATATTTCATTCTCAGCTAACATTATGGAGACAGAATATGCATTATCACACAACTGCTTTTGGGACCTTGCACGGCACAAATGTGCTGTCACATTTGCCGCACAACAATAAACAGTGCACTTGAAAAGTATTTCATTGGCTGTGGTGCACTTAGAGATGTCCAGTGATCATGAAGAGTGTTCCATTAAATGCAGATTTCTTTCAATACTCAAAAGCATTCTGCTCTATCTGCTGTCAGAAAGGATGTTCCTTTATGTTTACACATTTCTGTTCTGTCACTTGTAAGCATGATAGCATTTTACGCAAGATATACAAATTGACAAGTTTGAAAAAACAAACCAATCAGTGAATAACACAATCTCCAAAGGTCACTGGTGTCAAGAATGTTGCTGATGTCTCCTCATTCTTCAAAACGTTGTTGAAAATAGGGAGGCAGCTGATAGGAGGGACATGGCTGATCATGGCTGATCTGTGGCCTAACTCCATATATCTGCCTTCGGCCCATATTCCTTAATGCCTTTTCTTAACAAGAATATCTCTATTTCAGATGTAAAATTAACATCGGCCATCTGTGGAAAAGAGTTTCAAACATCTACCGTCCTTTCTGTGTCGAAGTGTTTTCTAATATCTCTCCTGAACAGTCTAGCCCTAATTCTCAGACTATCCCCCTAGTTCCAGAATCCCTAACCAATACAAATAGTTTATCTTTATCTACCCTGTCTTTTCCCATTAACATATTGAAGACTTCGATCAGATCAGTCCTTAATCTTTTAAATTCTAGAGAAAACAGGGCTAAATTGTATAATCACCCGCATAACTGAAGTTTAGGTATCATTTTTGCAAACCTACATATATAATCCTATGTATATAAGGACAATAAATCCTTCCCATGGTCTGGTGTCCAGATCTGCTCAGTCTCAAATCTTAAGCAAATGAAAAGTTATTCATACTTTCATTGAGAATAATTCTTACTTTGTGCAATATTTTGGAGGAATTATTAATGAATCAGCAGCTGGTTTTCATTTCTCCTCATTTTCACAGCTACTGATCATGTAAAATTGGTGGATTCCAGTCACTCTGAACTACTCCACACTCTTGGCCAAAATCAGAATGACTGCCCTGGAACTTTAGGCTTAAAATAAAATCTTTCAAAGGCTATGTTTCCTCCTGTATGAATGGTGTTGCTGGGAAAGGGCTTCATCTGAAAAGGTTTGGAAGTCAGGTTAATTGAGTTTGCTTGATACTTCAGTATGTCTGAGCTCAATCAGAACAGACAGCACAATGTTAGCAGTTATCTCAGAGCTGTGTTAATGCATTGTAATGCTTCATTTGACTGAGGTGTTCATTATTAAAGGATAAAGGGTAATATTACTCACATGGTCACGTCTTTTACTATGATGCATCTCAACAATTATCACTCTCTCATCTTCCACCCCACGTTCTTTCCAGAACTGATAATCACTTGAGCTGTTTTGATTGTGTAGACACTCGGCTGGGTAGGTTTTTTTTTCCCATTTATAGGATGTGGGCATCTCTAACTAGACCACCATTTATTGCCCATTCCTAATTGTCATTGGACAGTTAAAAGTCAACTCATTGTTGTGGACCTGGAGTCACATGTAGGTCTGACCAGGTAAAGATGGCAGTTTCCTTTCCTAAAAGACATAAGTGAGCTAGATGGGGTTTTACAAGAAATGATATTCTTGGTTGCCATTAGGCAGATATTTTCTATTGAATTCAGATTTTGCCATTGGTCATGGAAGGATGAAGAACTCATGTTCCCACGCCATTGCCTGGGGTTCTGGATTAATAAGGACAGCAGTTTCTTTCCTCAAGGGGTATTAGTGAACCAGATGGGATTTTTCCTGACAATTGACACCGTTAGATGCTTTAATTAAAAAATTTTGTTGGGTTCATTTTCCACCATCTGCTGTGGTGGGACTTGAAACTGTACCCTCAGTATGTTACCTGGGTCTCCGGACTAGCCGTCTAGTGATAATACTACTAGGCCAAGTGCCTCCCATACAGTCCAGAATTAGGAAATGGTTGGATATTGAAGTGGCTGAAGAAGAGGTCAAACATGCAGGCTTGTGAGGAGGCATTTCTTCACTCAAAGAATGATTAATCCTTGGGATTTTCCACCCAAGAGGTCCATGGGTCTTCAGCCATTCTGTCTATTCAAGGTAAAGATCAATGGGTTTTGATGGTTCTCCAAAATTAAGGAACCTGGAGGTAATGTGAGAAAGTAGGGTTGAGGTAGATGATCAGCATGAATGGTGGAAAAGATAGAAAGCCCAAATAGTCTACTCTAGCTTCCAAAATCCACGCAGCAGAGTACATGACTATTTCGTAGTAATAAATTTATGCAGCAAGATCATTCACCTCTTGAAAATATTCCCACTCTTGAGAATAAAAGGTGAAGTTTCCATAGTCCTACTCTCTCTTTATAGACATCCACCTGGTGAGATTAGAACATAGAACATAGAACAGTATAGCACAATACAGGCCATTCAGCCCTTGATGTTGTGCTGACCTTCTATTCTACTCTAAGATCAAACTAACCTACATACCCTTCATTTTACTATCATCCATATGCCTATCCAAGAGTCATTTAAATGTCCCTAATGTATCTAATTCTAATACCACCACTGGCAGTGCATTCCACACTCTCACCATTCTCTGTGTAAAGAATCTAACTCTGACATCTCCCCTAAACCTTCCACAAATCACCTTAAAATTATGTCCCCCCCCCTCCCCCCCACCCCCACCCCCTTGATCACCATTTCCACCATGGGAAAAAGTCTCTGGCTATCTATCTATGCCTCTCATCATTTTGTATACCACTATCAAGTCACCTCTTATCCTTCTTCCTTCCAATGAGAAAAGCTCTAGCTCCCTCAACCTTTCTTCATAAGACATGCCCTCCAGTCCAGGCAGCATCCTGGTAAATCTCCTCTGCACCCTCTCTAAAGCTTCCACATCCTTCCTATAATGAGGACATCAGAACTGAACACAATATTCCAAGTGTGGTCTAATCAGGGCTTCATAGAGCGGCAGCATAACCTCACGGCTCTTAACCTCAATTCCCCTGCTCCTGAAAGCCAACACACCATATATCCTCTAAACAACTCTTATCAACTTGGGTGGCAACTTTGAGGGATCTATAGATGTGGACCTCTGTTCCTCCACACTGCCAAGAACCTTGCTTTTAACCCTATATTCTGCATTCAAATTCGACTTTCCAAAATGAATCACTTCACACTTTTGCAGATTGAACTCCATCTGCCACTTATCAGCCCAGCTTTGCATCCTGTCAATGACTCATTGCAACCTACAACAGCCCTCCATACTATCCACCATAACAGCAACCTTTGTGTCATTGGCAAGCTTACTAACCCATCCTTTAACTTCATCATCCAAGTCATTTATAAAAATCAAAAAGAGATCCCAGGACAGATCCTTGTGGAGCACCACTGGTCACCAAGCTCCAGGCTGAATACTTTTCATCTACTACTACATTTTGTCTTCTGTGGGCCAGCCAATTCTGTATCCAGACAGCCAGATTTCCCTGTCTTCCAGGCCTCCATACTTTCTGAATGAGCCTACCATGGGAAACCTTATCAAATGTCTTGCTAAAATCTATGTTCACCACATCCACTGCTCTACCTTCATCAATATATTTTGTCACATCCTCAAAAGGTTCAATAAGACTTGAGAGGCCTGACCTGCCCCTCACAAAGCCATGCTGACTATCTCTAATTACACTATGGTTTTCTAAGTAATCATAAAGCCTGTCTCTCAGAAACCTCTCCAATAATTTGCCTACCACAGATATAAGACTGACTAAACTGTAATTCCCAAGGATATCCCTGTTCGCTTTCTTGAACAAGGGAATAATACTTGCCACACTCCAATCATCTGGCACTATTCTAGTGGACAATGAGGACTCAAAGATCATTACCAAAGGCGCATCAATCTCTTCCCTTGCTTCCTGTATTAACATTGGGTATATCCTGTCTGGTCCAGGGGACTTATCTACCCTCACACTTTTCAAAATTTCCAGCACATCCTCTTTCTTAACACCAACCAGTTCGAACATATCAATTTGTTTCATGTTGTTCTCACAAACGTCAAGGTCCCTCTCAGTAGTTAATATTGAAGCAAAGTATTCATTAAGGACCTCCCCTACCTCCTCCACCTGCAGACACAAGTTTCCTACACTATCCCTGATTGGCCCTACCTCACTCTGGCCATTTTCTTATTCCTCACGTAAGTGTAGAATGCTTTGAGGTTTTCCTCAATCCTACCCACCATGCCCCCTTTTTCATGCCCCCTTCTAGCTCTTCTAAGTCCATTCTTCAGTTCCTTCCTGGCTACCTTGTAACCCTCTAAAGCCCTGTCTGATCCTTGCTTCCTCAACCTTAAGTAAGCTTCCTTCTTCCTCTTGACTGGATGTTCTACATCTCTTGTTATCTAAGGTTCCTTCACCCTACCATCCCTTCCTTGCCTCAGTGGGACAAACCTGCCCAGCACTCGCAGCAAGTGCTTCCCAAACAGCCTCTATATTCCTAACGTGCATTTCCCTGAGAACATCTGATCCTAATTTATGCTCCACAGTTCCTGCCTAATGGCATTGTAATTCCCTCTCTCCTAACTAAATACTTTCCCATACTGTCTGCTCCTATCCCTCGCCATGAGTATAGTAAAGGTCAGGGGGATGTGATCACTATCACCAAAATGCTATCCCACCTTGAGATCTGACACCTGGCCTGGATCGTTGCCAAGCACCAAATACAATATGGCCTCCCCTCTAGTTGGCCTATCTACATATTGAGTCAGGAATCCTTCCTGGACACACCTGACAAAATCTGCTCCATCCAAAGTATTTGCACTAAGAAGATTCCAATCAATATTCAGGAAGTTAAAGTCACACATGACAACAGCCCTGTTACTTCCACACCTTTCCAAAATCTGTCTCCCAATCTGCTCCTCCATGTCTCTGCTGCTATTGGGGGTCTATAGAAAACTCCCAATAAAGTGATGGCTTCTTTCCCGTTTCTGACTTCTGCCTATAATGACTCAGTAGGTAAACTCTCCTTGATAACCTCCCTCTCTGCAGCTGTGATACTATCATTGATTAACAATGCCTCTCCCCCACCTCTTTTACATCCCTCCCTGTTCCTTTTGAAACATCCATACCCCAGAATATCCAACAACCATTCCTGCAATATTCAAGTAATGGCCATAATTTGAGGGTCACCACATTTCCAGCAAGGAGCAAGATTGAGAAGACAAGACCTTCATGGGGACCTCTGTCTGGAAACGGAACCCACTCTGCATTTCAAAGTGCCATCCAGCTAAGTTAACTGAGCCCCCTCAGGCATGGAAGGGCATCACTGTTCACAGCTCGATGCAGTTGCTTGATTTTTTTTGTCCATGCTCCTGAAGAGAGGTTGAAACAAAAATGGAAATTGCTGGAGAAACTCAGCAGGTCTGGCAGCATCTGTGGAGAGAAAACAGTAAACGTTTCGGGTCTAGTGACCCTTCTATAGAACAGTTCTGGAGAAGGGTCACTCGACCTCAAACATTGACTCAGCTCTTCCTCCACAGATGCTGCCAGACCTGCTGAGTTTCTCCAGCAATTTCTGTTTTTAATTCCAGATATTTAGCATCTAGAGCTCTTTGTTTTATTTTAGTTAAGGGAGGCTAATGACTGAGGGGAGATGACACTCCACAATATGATAGGAATTTTGTTTCTCAACGTTAGCAAATTTCTCTTCAGCCATAATGGACAATGCTCCCTACCCTTACCTCATGTCACACACAGATGTGGAAATGTACAGACTCTTTTGCCAAAGAATCGAGACCCACTTAAAATTCTAGAAAGTCATAGTTCTGAAAGAGTTAACATTGAAGGTGTATTAAACTCCACCCAATTTGGTGATGTCACAGTCTTTGGATGGGAAAGCAACAATCTAACCTGAGTTCCTAATGGGCAAGCCTAACGAGTAAGCTGTGTCTAATTAGTTAACTTAACTTGTACCTGAAGCTATTCTGCAATAAACTGCACCTAGTTGTGTAAGACAAGTGCCTCTTCTTATTAAAGATTCAATAATAGTCTGCCCTGTTTAACTATTAATTATATTGGCCTTTAGCTTCGATGTAGATAGGAGGATTGGTCACAGCGTCCTACACAAACCACAAGCCACCAGAATTGGTAGCAACTTATAACTCCATGCACTGTGCAGGGGAGCAGCATAAATACCTCATGGTAATAACAGTGAAAATAATCCATTCAATGCAAGAGCACACAGTTTCAGAAAAAAATGAGTGGTACCACTTTTAGAATACTCGAGACTTCCAGTCAGTCGCTGAAAGCAGGTAAATAGATCAGCAGTCAGCAGCACTCATGGAAGGAGAAACAGGGCAAAAGGAAACCTTCGCCTGAGAGCTGGTAAGGGGTGCAGTGCAAACAGTGTAAACAGGAAAGAGGAACAAAACTAGACACACTAGAAACTTGCAGTGTTCTTCTGGAAGACAGATTAGTAGCAGAGGTTTGACTCTCCATGAGTAGAGTTAGAAATTCCTGTACACAAGGTGGAAAAGTTTAAAATAGCAACACAAAAATACTGGGAGTACCTATCCTTTGAAATGCATGTCACTGTCATGATGAGTAGTTCCACAGGGCCTGTCTACGATAGATAGAGCAAGGATCAGAATATGAATTTAAACCCAAGCCATCACAAGTGAAAAGATTTACGGTGACTAAAGAGCAGTTTAGAAGATTTTGAAGACAGAATCTCATTTAGGAAAGTTGGATTGTGATAAGATTGCGGCATTTATATGTTAAATGGTGACATTGGTAGGTAACTTTACAAGACCGCAACCACAGAAATTTATTTTAAAAATATGCAAAGGTGACATGCAATATGACTTAGAGTGAATGGCAAGAAAGGTGGGAAAGAAGCCATTTTTCCCATGAAGAAGCAGGAAAATTCCATCTGGGCTGCTTAACGTGGGGAAACCTCCAGAAACTGAAATTTTAAACAGGAAAGTTCCCAATAAGCAGTACAGAGATACTTTTTTGCTGCAAATATGTATTTAAAGTTTCAAAAGAGGTCAGACAGCAAAGTACATCCATGAAACAGATTTCAAAGCTTTATTGAACAAGAACATTATAGCATCATTATAATACATCGCTTAAAAGTTTGCAAATACAGAAAATACTTCAACACTTATTATAGAGAATTTAAGCATTTGAGTAGATGTTATGAAAAACAGAATTACAACAGCATGATTTAATGCAAGATTACAATCTTTAGAGCCACCAGAACTTTTCTTTTGCAAAATCAAATTAAATTTTTGAGGAAAAAAACAACCTTGTGATGCTCCAAATTTAGAACACCTTTAAAGGGATATGCATGAATAACAACATGAAGAAGCAATGGAAGGAGAAATAATATTGTCATCATGATTTAATATCAGAGATGACCAAATGAGAGCCTAAGATTGGGACATCTTGGAGAAAACACTTGCTAACATACAGAATTTGTTCAAAATTAAATATTAAATCTCCATCACTTATAGCAGATGACAATATCCATCAGCAAAATTTAAAATATACTTTTCATGAGGTTCTCATGGATTTTGAATATTTCATCAATTCAGTTCAAATTCAGTCGAATTATTTCAATAACATTCTGAATGAGCAAGATTCAACAGAGAAGTTTAGCATTCAGAGGAATCAGTAGACAACGTCATTATTGACCTCTTACTGATGGGTGAAGAACTGTGACTGTGGAGATTTGTAGACAGAATTCACAAGACATAGAATTATTGCTGGAATTATTGAAAAGTCTTTGTCATATTTATCGCAGCAAGGAAGGCTTGACTTAGGTGAAAATCCCTCAAATTGTGCTGGAAGCAGAAATCAGGAAGGCTCATAAACCAAGTCTGGAGTAGAAAAGCATAACTTGACCATAGAGACCATCAGAAACTATCTATTTTATAAGGTACAGACACATATGACAAGGCAACTCAAAGAGAAGGCCAAATAACGGATACTAATTATTAGTGTTGTGGAACATAAAAGCCTGTTAGCCACAACAAACAAATGCCACATTCGTAAAACAATAGGTTACTTCCAAACGACATGCGATAGAACATGGTTTTGGAACAATAAAAGTGGTAGAGCCATGTAAAGAGCGTGATGCAGTAAAGCAATCACTGCTGGAAAGGATACCAGAGGTATTCCTCGTGGAAACTGATGATTCAACCGCCTCGTGTTTACTTGGTTATGTTAATGGTAGATATAGGGCTGAGTGCCACTTTCCTGACAGAACTATACCATGGCTGCAGAATTCGAAATGACAGCCTGCAGACATGAAGGTGCCTGGTGTAGGAGCATAAATCCCACAATTAAACTATAGCATGCATAACACCACAACATAATGGTGTTAGATAGTAGAGAATGCTTATATTGTTCAATATCAGGGACCTTCACTCTTTAGTTCGTAAATATGTGTTTCTCTCAAAGAATTTAAAATCAAGAGCTGGAACAGGGCATGAGTAATTAAAACTGCTCACTGCATTTTTACTCCATTGGGAGATTTTGCTTCAATCTAATGCCTTTTGTAATCACCTAAGCTCCAGTGATTTTCCAGCAGACCATATAGGGAAAAAAACCAAAGAACAGCAGATGCTGGAAATCTGAAGCAAAAACAAAGTGCTGGTGAAACTCAGCAGGTCTGACAGCATCTGTAGAGAGAGAGAAACAGAGTTAATGTTTTGAACTGGAAAGGTCATTAGGAATATTTTCATCAGTTCTGAAGAAGGGTCACTGGACTCAAAATGTTAAATCTGTTTCTCTCTCTACAGATGTTGCCACACCTGCTGGGTTCCTCCAGTAATTTCTACTTTTGTGTTATAAATTGTAAGGTTCAGAGGACCCCTTTGTCACATGGATGTTATACTGATATATGGACAGAAAGGTGAAGAATATGACCAGAGTATTCATGCAACTTTCAAAAGTTTAGAGTTTGGAGGGTTAACCCTCAAAAAGTATAAATACTTTAGAAATATGTTCACATCTTGGTACACATCATTGACCAACATAGCATAAGACCAAACCCACAAAAAAATTACGGCCGTTAAGAAATTTTCTTCTCTGAAATTAGTTAATGACTCGCAATGATTTCTAGATTTGGCTAACCAGTTGATGAAATTTTTTGCCCCAATGAAGCCTTATTCAGGAAGGTGTGAGGATGGGGCTAGAATCTAGATCAGGAACATGCACTGACATCCAAAGATGTCCTGGCCCATTGCAATGCATCCTTTCCAGCCACCATAGCTGTGAATGGTTCAACTACAGTGTAGGAGCAGTGCTCATTCAGGAATAATTGGAGAGGTGTGAGAAAACAAGGTATTACACAGTGTGAGTATTGTCTGACACTGATGCATGTGGCATATTTATGAAGAAGGAGGCTTTCTCAGTCACATGGTTTTGCAAGAGGTTTTCAGACTATACTCTTGATCTGAAAGTTCTCACATTGCATAAACTATTGGGCTTCCTAAAAAGTATGAATTGGCAAAGACGCCTTTATAAGTACAAGGATTCCAACAATGTGGTATGATTTGTGAGGTCATATATATGCTGGGGAAACTACAAACAATGTGGGTGCATTCTCTAGAGCGACTGCCCACAGCTTTATGTCTGATTGGCAGTATGTTGGGGAAATTGACTCATATACTGAAGCTACTGTACAAGAATGGCCAACAACACAAGTTCAATCATATCTGAAAGCAACAAATTAAAAGCGGGCTGGCAATGTGTAGCATTTGTTGGTACAGTGTCAAAAGTTGCCAAGAAAAATGACCTGAAGGATTGGCTATGCGTGACCTACTTTGGGCGTTGACAGCACTTCACCATTATAGTTGACTTGCTGAGGTTCGATGACCAATTGGTCATTCCAGTTTGTTACATGTTAACAAAGAGATACATCTGGGACACTTAAGAATTACTGAGTGCAGAGCCAGAGGCCCAAACTTTGGGATTGTCACCAAGGATCTCAAATGACATTGAAGACCTCATAGCCAACTCTGAAATTTGTGCTATTGACAGACCTGAGCAGAGATAGCCACTGGTCCCCACCAGATCATAGCAACAAGTAGGAACCAGTGGATTTATGTTTCACCACCAATCTGACATTATTGCTATCTGTTATCTTTCACCACTAGAGACAAAAAGAGAGTTTAGATCACCATCTCAGAAGGTGAGGTTGTTGGGGAGGAGATGGCATGGTGGCATGATGGCATGGTGGGCGGCACGGTGGCACAGTGGTTAGCACTGCTGCCTCACAGCGCCTGAGACCCGGGTTCAATTCCCGCCTCAGGCGACTGACTGTGTGGAGTTTGCACGTTCTCCCCGTGTCTGCGTGGGTTTCCTCCGGGTGCTCCGGTTTCCTCCCACAGTCCAAAGATGTGCAGGGTCAGGTGAATTGGCCATGCTAAATTGCCCGTAGTGTTAGGTAAGGGGTAAATGTAGGGGTATGGGTGGGTTTCGCTTCGGCGGGTCGGTGTGGACTTGTTGGGCCGAAGGGCCTGTTTCCACACTGTAATGTAATCTAAATCTAATCTAATGTCACTGGGCCGGTAATCCAGACCCCAGACTAAAACAGTTACATATCTGAAGGTTCACTATGGAGAGAAAAGTTTGGGAGGAGGTGTTTTCTAAGGTAATGGTTCTGAAAGAATTAATGTTGAAGCTGTATTAAGGCTCTTTGTAATCTGATAATGTCTCATTGAATGATAACCAGTCCAGTATGAGTTCACAATGGAGACAGATGTGGCATCTTTTGCTCTTGATAGTCTTTGTAGTTTTGCCTAAATCACATATGTAACCTATTGTACTTGTACCTATTGCTATCCTGTAATAAACTCTATCCTATTAGTAAGACAAGTGCTTCTTCTTTTAAAAACCACTGCGGTTTATTCCCTAACAATGCTAATAAGATAGGAATTAGTACAGAAAGGCGATCTGGTGGCAGAACTCAACTCCAACCACAAACTGCTAGTCAGAGAGATGTACAGCATGGAAACAGGCCCTTCGATCCAACTCGTCCATGCCGACCAGATATCCCAACCTAATCTAGTCCCATTTGCCAACATTTGGCCCATATCCCTCTAGACCCTTCCTATTCATATACCCATCCAGATCCCTTATAAATGCTGTAATTGTACCAGCCTCCACCACTTCCTCAGGCAGCTCATTCCATACATGTACCACGTTCTGTGTGAAAAAGTTGCCCCTTAGAGGTCTCTTTTATATCTTTCCCCTCTCATCTTAAACCTATGCCTTCTAGTTCCAACCCCAGGGAAAAGACCTTGTCAATCTATCCTATCCAGGCTCCTCATGACTGTATAAAACTCTAAAGAGTCACCTCTCAGCCGTCGACACTCCAGAGAAAACATCACCAGCCTATTCAGCCTCTCCCTATAACTCAAATCCTCCAACCCTGGCAACATCCTTATTAATCTTTTCTGAACCCTTTCAAGTTTCACAACATCCTTGCAATAGGAAGGAGGGCAGAATTGAATGCAGTATTCCAAAAGTGGCCTAACCAATGTCCTGTACAGCCACACAATGACCTCCCAACTCCTGTACTCCATACTCTGACCAATAAAGGAAAGCATACCAAACGCCTTCTTCACTATCCTATCAATCTGTGACTCTACTTTCAAGGAACAATGAACCTGCACTCCAAGGTCTCTTTATTCAGCAACACTCCCCAGTAACTTAACATGAAGTGTATAAGTCCTGCTCTGATTTGCTTTTCCAAAATGCAGCAACTCGTATTTATCTAATTAAGCTCCATCTGCCTCTCCTCAGCCCACTGACCCATCTGATCAAGATTCCGTTGTATGCTGAGGTAACCTTCTTCACTGTCCAGTACACCACCAAATTTGGTGTCATCTGCAAACTTACTAACTATACCTCCTATGTTCACATCAAAAGTATTTATATTAATGATGAAAAGCAGTGGATGCAGCACCGATCCTTGTGACACACTACTGTTCACAGGCCTCCAGTCTGAAAAGCAACCCTCCACCACCAACCTCTGCCTTCTACCTTTGAACCAGTTCTGTATCCAAATGGCTAGTTCTCCCTGTATTCCATGAGATCTAACCTTGTTAACAGTCTCCCATGAGGAACCTTGCCAAACGTCTTACTGAAGTCCTTATAGTGGAGGAGTCAGTGTTGGACAGTGGTAGACAAACTTAAAAATTGCACAACGCCAGGTTAAAGTCCAACAGGTTTGTTTGGAAGCACTAGCTCTCGGAGCGCTGCTCCTTCATCAGATGGTTGCGGAGTATAAGTTCATAAGATGCAGAATTTATAGCAAAGGATTACAGTGTCATACAGTGATATATTGAACAAACATGGATAGTTAAGTTTTTCATCTTTTAGAATGGGTTGCAGGTTTCGGTTCATTAATATGTAAATTCCAGAACTTATTTTAAGTCACCTTCTCAAGATAACTTAAGTTTTTATAACAAAAGGTGACATCTCAGCTCAGACAATGTATTAAAGGTGTGTAGACTGAGCCGCCAGAGGAAGCGGTGAAGGCTGGTACAATTACAACACTTAAAAGGCATTTGGATGGGTATATGAAATAGGAAGGGTTTAGAGGGATATGGGCCAAGTGCTGGCAAATGGAATAAGATTAAGTTGGGGTATCTGGTCGGCATGGACTAGTTGGACTGAAGGGTCTGTTTCCGTGCTGTACATCTCTTATTCTATGACTGAAAATCCTGATTGGCTATTTTAATATTTTATGCTGTATTTAGAGCTAAATAAATTCTAATCTATTTTATGAGTGCCATTTGTTCACAACCCTTGTGAATTTTAAAATTTTAAATTGGAGATAGTTTTTTTTTGGTAAGCAAAGTTATTAAGGGATTTGGGCCAAAGGCAGGTGTATGGAGTTAGGCTACAGATCAGCCATGGCCTCACTGAATGGTGGATTAAGCTCTAGGGGTTGAATGGCCTCTTCCTGTTCCTATGCTAAATAATTGAAGCCATTCCTCCAGAAATTCACTTTTATTTTCTGTTGCAGAGGTTTTCTTAACATCAGTACCAAATGCATTCCCTCGACTACTTTGTCTTAGTGATGGTGACCATTAAACCATCAGCAATTGTTGTTAAAAGACCCATCTGAGTCACCAATGTCCTTTAAGGAAGGAAATCCATCAATCTTACCTCATCCAGTCTCCAGGTGACCCCAGAACCACAGCAATGTGGTGAGATTTTAATTGCCCTCTGAAATGGTCAAGCAAGCCATAACGTTGAAGGGCAAATTAACAACAGGTACCAAATCTCAGCAAGTCTGGCAGCAACTCTAAGGAGAGAAAAGAGCTGACGTTTTGAGTCTAACTGACCCTTTGTCAAAGCTTTGACAAAGGGTCAGTTAGACTTGAAACGTCGGCTCTTTTCTCTCCTTCCAGATGCTGCCAAACTTGCTGAGATTTTCCAGCATTTTCTCTTTATTGATTTCAGATTTCAGCATCCACAGTAATTTGCTTTTATACAGGTACCAAATGTCTTGTCAACAACACCCATATCCCATGAAAGAATAAGGAAAACAAAACTTTACCAAGAAACAGTTTAATTTTGGTTCTTTTGGTCATCGTTGACCAAGAAAGAAAGACATCTAATGCAATTCAATTTCTACATCAGATATGGAATGCTGTAATTTACTGGAATGACTGCCCATTTTTGATTGCAATTTCAAAAATTACAAGGTGGCCAATATGTCGACTCCCATGGGGAAGTTAAATGGGGCAAGCAGCAGCACCAATTTGATGTTACACAGTCTTCCAAGGTCCACAAAATGAGGAAAGAGGTGGTTTTGTGACAGGCGGCAGTGTGAGGGTCCACATAGTTCTGATTGGAAACGTGCATTTGCTGTATTTCAGGACAAACAGAATGCACCTTCTATCCAACTGTGAAGCAGGCATCAGGATATATGTGCATTAAAATGTGGTACACAATGTCTGCCTCAGGTTCACACCACAGTGTGGTTTGTTTTAACACTGCCAGCACCATTAAGAAGATCAATGCTATCATCATTTGCTGATGCCTCAGCTCCTTTTACAATGTACACCGCCTCATCCATGGTCAGTCTTAGAAAAATTAGAATGCTCAAACCTTCCATGACACTTTGCTGAGCTTAAGAGCCCATAATAATACAGAAATAGAAGAAATAGGAAGATTGGATTTAAGAGACCATTGACAATTTGACGGTCCCTGGTTGACCTGGTCGCGCTCTCAATTTCACTTTCCTGTTTTCAACCACAACCCTGGACTCCTTTATTCATCAAAAATCCTTAACCAAGCCTAAATTCAAAGACCCAGGTCCACTCTTTTCCAGAGGAAAGAATTCCATTGTCTATTGAATCTCAGAGAAAATAAATTCTCTTCAACTCCGCCTTAAAAGTGACAGATGTATTATTCACCTCTAACCCTCTCCATCACTATGCCCCTTTTGTTCTAACATCAGCTGAACTCAGGTCCTCCATCACTGAAACAGTCTGAACTCAACCATCCAGGACTCCTCCAGCTGGAAGTTTATAAACTTCATAAACTTCCACCTGTACCAGAATCTAACCCTGATCCTAATGCCACACATATCCTTGCTGCATATTACATTTCCTCCCATACACTACTTCATCTCATCCACTTAGTGAAGATGATAACTGACTGATAACTTATTCCATAATCTCTAAAGGTGTTTCAAAGATACTCTTGGATATTATTTATCATGAGATTCTTTTTGTTTCCCTTGTTGGTCTCTTCACACAGCTGTAGAAGCAAAATTTACTCAGTGAGACCAATGATATATTTATTTCTAGCAGTCCACACCACTCTGCTGCATCACAATGCGCTGTGTAAATATGCCAACATTTGTGACATTGTTGTAAATGATATTCCCTTTAACAATGAACATGAGCATACTCCAGTGATAATAGAGAGCTTTTGACACTCTATGTATCATATATTTAAGGGGTGGTTTTCTCCTGTACAGGCAGTTATTCAGGAAGCAGAGAGAGCAGACTGGACCTTATATTTAACCATAAATCACAAACAAACAATTATGGAGGACAGACAGATTCTTGCTCCCTGCTTCAGTAAATGGATGTCTCACAGTGCAGCATTGTGCACATCTTGTGCACACTCACTTCCATTTTTTCAGTATAAGATAAAGCATTAGATAATATTGGGTTCTAAACAGCAATACAAAAGTTATTACAAAGCAATGCAATTTCACATACGCCTGTAGTGTAATTTCAAGCGGCTGTGTTTGTAATGGTGACATATTGATGTTGTAATCCCTGGTATTGATTTCAACATGCCCTTAATAGCATCTGCATTTTATAGAGAAATGCAGAAACTGTTTTTAATCGATATCCTGAGTTACCCTTGAATCACCACTAAATGGGTAACAACTCTAATAATTTTAAATTCTTTGACATTTAAACCATTCCCAAAGTGGTAGCCACATACCTCTGTCGAAATTTAAAAGTCTTTCTCACATGGCTGCCAGGGGACTATTAAACCATTCTTCACCTTTAGAGCATTCAAATAGAATTTGTAAATTATTTAGGCACTATTCATTAGATACGTGGCATAAATACTGGGTTGAGAAGGTAGATGTACAATGCCATATTTATTCCCCTAATGAGATGTTCAGGTTTTGCTTGTGACTTGTCCATCTCGAATTGTCTGATACAACCTTCACTCATTGTACAGGAGTTATGGAGTAGGAATCCACTGCATTCTGTAACCAGAATCTGAGCAGTAAAATTCAGAAAATATATGAAGAAATACAAATCTAAACTCTGAATTCAGTCAGACTCAGAAATCTAGATCCTCTGAATCTGAAATAGTTCTGAGCTTGAAGCTCGCTCCTAACCTAACCTCCAAGAACCTAACTTCTAAGAAATTAGGAGCAATTTCTAAGCGATACTGGTTTTTCATATTTCCAAGCAAAGCGACTAAATAAATGCACAATAACCCTAATAATTTCAAATACTTTGACATTTAAATCATTCCCAATGTGCTATTCTTTCCCCTAGAAAACAATAGAGTTGGGTCTTCAAATTTACCCAAGGCCTGGTTAAATTTTTGGGAGTGATTTTGACCGATATTTTAAATTGAGAAATAATGAATCAGCTGCATCTTTCCGCATCTCACCAGTTTGACTTCAAATGAAACTTCAGAATGTCACTTGACTTCCATTGATTATCAAAATCAAATGGACCAGCCATGAACCCCCATGTGTTTTGTGTAAAGAGGCTGTGGAACTGATTTCAAGCCAAAGACAGTTTAACTCCTGACCCACAGTAGTGTATAATATGTAAGAGCACAATACAAGGAGGGAGACATTTTAAATATTAATGTATATAACAAAGATTTAATTAACTCTCGAGGAAATGTTACTTATTGAAATTGTGTCTTGTTTATGATTCGGAGATGCCGGTGTTGGACTGGGGTGTACAAAATTAAAAATCACACAACACCAGGTTATAGTCCAACAGGTTTAATTGGAAGCACTAGCTTTCGGAGCGACGCTCCTTCATCAGGTGGTTGTCCTTCATCACAATCACCTGATGAAGGAGCAGTGCTCCAAAAGCTAGTGCTTCCAATTAAACCTGTTGGACTATAACCTGGTGTTGTGTGATTTTTAACTGTGTCTTGTTCAGTTTGCAAACAATTGCTAGCTTTTCAAATTGAAGAATCATTTCTGTTTTACGTAGAAATGGTTCTGAAAGGGTTAATATCGGCGACTGCATGAAACTGGAGACCCAATAAGGTTATCTCTAGCTCCTAATAGGAGCAAATACCTTATCCCTGGCTCCTGATAGTCTTGACAGTTATATTTAACCAACCAATGGAACTTGTACCAAATTGCTATTATGCAATAAACTAGAACTTGTGGTTAACACAAGTGCATCTTCCTGCTACATTCCCCTTCTTCTTAAGAGTCACTAATGGTTTATCCTTTACCATTGTTAACTAAGTAGGTCACTTCAGGGTTTGTGCATCATTCACTGTCAGATCTGGAAGAACATTCCTGCTCACCTTGGCCCGAAGGTTTCTAAATGCCTTTGCAATGCTCTTCCCCCAGCTGACACTATGTGACCTGCCTTCACCAGGTGGGAGAACCAGAGTGGCTTCTCCATCAGGCTGGTGCTTGAAGCTAGTTAGCATATTACTGATGTTACAAAGCTCCTGATTTGCAAAGAGCCTGTTTCCAGGAAAACCTTGGAACTGTATTGCCAATGGACAAAATAACAGCCAGCAGGATTCAACCGGGAAAGGCAGAATGGGGCAGCACGGTGGCTCAGTGGTTAGCACTGCTGCTTCATAGTACCAGGGTCCCAGGTTTGATTCCAGCCTCGGGCAACTGTCTGTGTGGAGTTTGCACATTCTCCCCGTGTCTGCGTGGGTTTCCTCCGGGTGCTCCATTTTCCTCCCACAGTCCAAAGATGTGCAAGTCAAGTGAATTGCCCATAGTGTTAGGTGCATTAGTCAGAGAGGAAATGGGTCTGGGTGGGTTACTCTTCGGAGGGTCTGTGTGGACTGGTTGGGCTGAAGGGCCTGTTTCCACACTGTAGGGAATCTAATCTAATCTAATGATCCCACCTCTGCCCCAGCCAGAGTGTGTTAATATCTCCATCTGAAACCTTTGTGACCAATGTGAACCGCTAATCAACAGTATGTTCTTTCCTGTTTGCATCCTTCTTCTATCCTGCAAATGCTGACTCCTCAGTAGATAACCTTATGGAAGCACCTATCATCCTCATATACCATGTGAAAGTGGCCTTTATATATTGGGGCCATATCTCCAGGGAGATGATGTATGATTAAAGTGATACATTCTTTCATGTTGCTCTCACTATTCGTCAAATGCACAGGCAGCGCAACCCACATTTGAAAAGTATTTTCATTTGGAAAAATGTTTAATTTACTAAAAAATTGATGAGGGTACACCGATGAATGTAGTACCTGATTCAATATAGATTTTTAAAGTGGTTTTCCGTGATTATAAATCAGCTTACCTGCAAGTGAAGGACTGGATAACCTTATTAAAAATGCCACATTATTGTATTAGATCCGTTTTCAGCGCTATTAGTAAAACTATAATGGACTCACACACTTAAATATATCAAGATATGCTTTTTAATTGAAAGGAAGACGTTGCCTGACTATGTTGTTTCAAGGAACATTTTACTCTTGTGGTTCTGTCAATCATTTTTATTGAATGTCTGACCTGCGATCCATCATGTAATTTCAAGTGTATTCTAGGTTCAATTTCCTGTTTTCAATGAAAGCAGAAACTCAAATCCAATTGAACTAAGCATTAAATAATGAAAGGCCAATCGGTTATCAGGCACCAGGTAGCCAAAGCGTTCACCCTTCCAAGGGGTTTTGCTGAATGACCATCAAAAGCCATAAATAAAGGTAGTTTCCACTTAATTTTCAGATCCCACCCCCTCTCTCTCTCTTTCTTGGCAATTGCAGTCAGTAATCTCATCAGAGGTTTTCCCGAGGCTAATATTGATGTAAAAAAGAATCCCCAGTGAAGGACAAACCTCCAGCCATGCACTATAGGAGCAGGAGTGGACCATTTGGTCTCTCGAGCCTGCTCTGTTATTTAATGTGATCATGGTTGATCTACTTGTGGCCCCAGTTCCAGTTTCCCTGATATCATTTCACTCTCCTTGTTAGTCAAGAATGTATCTATCTCTGCCTCCAAAGTATTCAAAGATCCTGCCTCTCCCGTCTTCTGGAAATCAGAGCTCCAGAAGTTAACAAGGGAAAGAAATCCTCCTCATCTCCATTGTAAATGAGAGATCTTTTATTTCGAGATAGTGACTCCTGGTTCTCATCTCTCCCACTAAGGGAACCATGCTCTCAGTATTCATCCTGTCAATCCTTCTCAGGATCTTATTTGTTTAAATAACATCAACTCTCATACTGAGAAATACCAGTAGATACAAGCCTTGCTTGTTCAAACTTTTCTCACAAGATAATTTCCCCAGGTATCAGTCATATGAACATTCCCTGAATTATTTCCAATGGAGTGCCACAAGGATCGGTCTGTGTCCTCTACTTTTCACCATTTATATAAATGATTTGGATGTGAGCATAAGCAGTATAGTTAGTAAGTTTGCAGATGACACCAAAATTGGAGGTGTAGTGGACAGTGAAGAAAGAGGGTTACCTCAGATTACAACAGGATCTTGATCAGACGGGCCAATGGGCTGAAAAGTGGCAGATGGAGTTTAATTCAGATAAATGCGAGGCGCTGCATTTTGGGAAAGCAAATCTTAGCAGGACTTATACACTTAATAATAAGGTCCTGGGGAGTATTGCTGAACAAAGGGACCTTGGAGTGCAGGTTCATAGCTCCTTGAATGTGGAGTCGAAGGTAAAAAGGAAGTGGTGGAGGCTGGTACAATTGCAACATGTAAAAGACATTTGGATGGGTATATGAATAGGAAGGGTTTGGAGGGATATGGGCTTGGTGCTGGCAGGTGGGACTAGATTAGGTTGGGATATCTGGTCGGCATGGACGGGTTGGACCGAAGGGTCTGTTTCCAATGCCGTACATCTCTATGACTCTATGACTCTAAAGCATTGACATATTTTCTTAACTAGGAAATCTAAATTGGACACAGTACTGTAGATGTGGCCTCACCAATGCTCTGTAAAAATGCAACATAGCAACCTGAGTTGTTTATTTCATTCTTCTTGCAATAAGTGACAACCTTCCATTTGCTTTCCTCATCACTTGCTGCAGCTGTAAACTAACTTTGTGGTTTATGTACTTGGACACTCAGATGCCTCTGTACTTCAGGATTCTGCAGTCTCTCTCCTTGTAAATATTATTTTCATGGGCTTTCTCACAATTTCTCTGAAATTCCTACTGAAATTTCTGCAGAAAACTGGGAATCTTTTACCCCCACCCTTGATCCCAAAGGAAATTCTACCCAATAATTGCCTGTTGTTCATCAGTCTGGGATCACTTACCTCCTCAAGGTGAGGACTTAATCTCAAAATCTAAACAATAGTATTGTAACCTAATGTAAGATTTAGATCAAATGCAGACTAGGTGAAAGCTATGTGGAACACAAGCATGATTCTCAGCTACTGGCTCCTTGCTATTTTAAGCCTCTAACCTACTCCCACTGTGACCTCTGTTCCCAGCCTCACACAATGTTCCAATGAAGCTCAAGGAATGTTTGAGGACGAGCCCCTCATCTTTCAATTAAACACCTTACAAACTCCCAGATTCAACACTGAGTTCATATTGAACTGTTTCTGTCATTTCTATTTCAGTTTGTCTAAATTTATGTTTTGGGCAGAATTGTATCAAAGTGTTGTGGGACATTAAGGACAGATGGTGGGAGAGTGTGAGACCCCAGCATTGTCTCTTTTCAGGAAGGCCCATCATATCTTGTGCACCCAGGCACTTGACAGCTGAGCAGCAGACCTTCTCCTAGGATGAAGTACCCAAAAGAATGGGGGCACCCAAGGAGTTCAAAACATCACCGTTGCTCACTATTTGGCATTTACCCAGATGGCCACAATTGGAACCTTGTGGGGTTTATTTTATTCATTCATGGGATTTGAGCATCATTGGCTAGGCCAGTATTTATTGCCTATCCCTAAATGCCCTCAGGGTAGTTAAGAGTTAATCACATTGCTCTGGGTCTGGAGTGACATGTAGGCCAGTCTGGGTAAGGATGGTATTTGCCATCTCTACCTGTATGTGGAACTGGATGAACATTGTATGAAGTAGCTTGCTGTCATCGGTTCATCTTGGACTTTGTCTTGGTGCTACCTAGTGATTCGTGGTAGAGGCTGTTTTTAGTTAACAAGGTTTATTGTGTGATAATAATCATCAACTATTGCTCAACAAGGATAATTACTGGGACATGGAGTAGATGCAATTGCTGTCTTTGAAAGCAAGGGTTTAACTCCTAGTCTCCTGTTAATAAAATAGCTGGAGCTAATGTATTGTGAGCATTAACCTCTTCACATAGATGGGGGGGATCTTCCAGCCAGAGGTGAACAGCTCATCTCTACATAACAGTGCCACCAGAGCTGGGTGGCTGCTGTTGGTATTGCATTCAGCCAGAGCCTTAGAGTATGGGCAGACCCAATCACAGGAGACTAATCACTCCTGGTACCCTGTGGATTTTGTTGCTGCTATAGTATTGGGTTAAGGATTTTTTTTGGGGGGAAGGGGATGGAGGGCCTGGGCACAGGCTGGAAAGGAAGTGGGGGAGGGGGATGTGGCAGCAAGATTGGGGATGGTTCTCAGCAGGTCCCTCTCCTCTCAATGTCAGGTCTCTCAATCTGGGTGCCTTTGAATAAGGCAGCACCCCTCAATCAAGTCATTGATCAAATATAGCAGGGATTGCATGTCATACTCCTTGCCCAGCCACTTACCACTGGGTTAAGATATTTCTTTCATCAACCTATTCAGAGATGTTATGGCACACCTCTGGAGTAAGTAGGACTTGAAACTGGACCTTCTGGCTCAGGATTAGGGACACCACTATGCCACATGAGCCCTCCCACTGTGTTAATACAAGCAACAACTTAAGTGGGCAGTAACTGCCTTAACTAAGCGGCTTTTGTGGCACAGAGATAGTGATCCAACTGAAGTCCTGGGTTCAAATCTCACCTGTCACAGAGAAATGTCAAAGCATGTCTGCAAAAGTTGATTAAAAAGATAACAGCAGCCTTAATTGGTAGTGTGCTAGGGAGGCTGATTGCCTCTCCCGTACCAGTACCCATCCTTCCACCAAGCGTGCATAAGCCAGGGGGCTGCTGGGGAGAGTGCAAGGGTACAACATACTGCACTAAGCTTTGTTGCTTGGCACATGGACATGAGCTGTAATTAATATCAGCAGAGCTATACACTGGTAGCTGAATTGATGTCATCTTTTCTATCGTCAGCCAAGTTAAACTCAAACCCTGTGAGTTGCATGGAGCTAAGAGAGGAAATGCTTCCGAAACTATTTAACTTGAAGAGACTGCAATCTAAGCTGGGACTTTTTTTTTCATAAGCAATGCGTTTCCAGTAAGAAACCTGACATTTTTTACCAAATCTCCGAGGAACCTAGCGTTACATTTTTCTAATATAAAGCATTGAATGTGTGTGTATATGTGTAATGGGGGGTGGGGGTGCACTTTCCTTAACCCGTTTCAACTCTGCCCCAGCTACACTACAATTAGGAATGAGGGGCTGGAGGATGGGTGGGAGGACCATTCATGACATTACAGAGAGAGGAATTTTACACAAAAGCCCTGTTTCTGGATGGCTCTAAGTAACAGACCAACAATCACCAGAGGGCTGATTTGAATGTACCAAGAGTCGGACAAGAAACCTCTTGGTAATGCTAATGAACTACTGTGGCAGTCAGCCAGTAGTCTCTCTTTACATCATCATTCTTCCACGGAGCAGATGCCAAAGTTTCTACTGCAATACGAATTTCAAAAAGGGAGAGACAGTCTGCTTTTAACACACTCAAATAAAGGCCAAATACTGCAGATGCTTGAAATCTGAATCAAGCACAGAGAATGCTGCAGAAACTCAGCAAGTTTGGCGTCATGTCTGGAGAGAAAGAGAGATGGAGTTGATGTTTTGGGTGTAGCGACCTTTCCTCAGACCACTCTTCCCCACTTAGCTTTTCATTGTGGTCAATAGATAGGCAGACCTGGTGGGTGAGGGAAGGGGGTGGGAGTGAGGATTGGGGGGGGTGAAACACTGTATGACCAGTCAACAATTCCAATATCACATATTGGGTTTCACCTGCAAAGCTGTGCCCAGCAAGTCCTTAGTTACTTCTCATGGTAACAAATTAATTCTTGCTGCTCCCTTCAGACATCAAGGGAAGCTGACAATCTGCAGGAATACAGTCTTGAACAGTAACAGGCTGCATTTCTGTGGCACCTTTAATGCAATAATGCATCCTGAGGCACTTTACAGGAGCATCACAAACCAAATTATGACACTCAACCATGTATGGAGATGTTTGATCAGATTTCCAAGAGCTGGAGTGAGAAACCTTGAAGAGGGTGTGAAAATGTGAATAGAGGCAGAGAAAGGTAGGGAATCCCTGAGCTTGCAACCAGATACTGAAAGCATGGACTCCCAAAATGGAGTGATTAAAATCGAAGCTACCTACTAGGCCAGAATTAGAGAACTGCAATGATCCGGGAAGGCTGTGGGACTGAAGGAGATTACAGGAGCAGAAAGGAATGACTCACAGAGGGATTTGAAAACAAAGATAAGAATTTTAAAAACAAAGTGTTACTCAACCATGAGCCAGTATTGGTCAGTGAGTAAATGGTTCAAGATGGTGGTGACACCAGGTGACTCTTTGTGGGCTCGCTATAGCAGATTTTATTCTCTTGTTTTGTACACCTTCTGTGTAGTCATAACCTGTATGCTTTACTCTGTCTAAGTTAAAAATCACACAATACCAGGTTATAGTCGAACAGGTTTATTTGGAAGCACCAGCTTTCGAAACGCTGCTCCTTCATCAGGCAACCACCTGACAAAGGATTAGATTAGATTACATTACATTACAGTGTGGAAACAGGCCCTTCAGCCCAACATGTCCACACCGACCCGCCAAAGCGCAACCCACCCATACCCCTACATTTACCCCTTACCTAACACTACGGGCAATTTAGCATGGCCAATTCACCTGACCTGCACATCTTTGGACTGTGGGAGGAAACCGGAGCACCCGGAGGAAACCCACGCAGACACGGGGAGAATGTGCAAACTCCACACAGTCAGTCGCCTGAGGCGGGAATTGAACCCTGGTCTCAGGCGCTGTGAGGCAGCAGTCCTAACCACTGTGCCACCGTGCCGCCCACAAGGAGCGGCGCTCTGAAAGCTAGTGCTTCCAAATAAACCTGTTGGACTATAACCTGGTGTTGTGCGATTTTTACCTTTGTCCATCCCAGTCCAACACCCACACCTCCAAGTCACTCTGTCTAAGCACCCTATGATCTGTATGTCCTTGTTTTCAATGATTTGCCTGTGCTGCTTGCAAAACAAAACTTTTCACTGTACTTAGGTACATGTGACTACAATAAGTCAAATTGGGTGATGAATGGGATTTGATATGGGATAGAACACATGGGATAGAACACAGGCAGCAAAGTATTGTGTGCCTTCAAATTTGTGATGGGAAGTTCATGGGAATAAACCGCACCTATTTCATGACATAAATTCCAAGATTTTGGAAGAATGTTTTGGGGAAAGCCATCAGCAATTCCAGTTATTGTTCTCCAATCAGTTGTAAACTGTTTGTGTTAAATTTCAGACAAGAGACTACTCACTGTCATAGAAATTAGGGAAAAACAGCTGGATGGAAGAAACAGTCAGAAACTGGCAGATTGATTGTAATTTTGATTTAATTAAGATATTCACAGTCATGTGCATGATGTCTATTTGCAAACATCACTGTAGCAATTGGAGATGACAAAGTGGGAAACTGTTGATTAAAAATAAATCAGATTCTTATTAAAGAAGTTAAAGGGGAATGCAGGTGACGCATGTTGTATTAATAAAGTGTTCCTCATCACCACGTTGTTTATTAACAAATCAGGTCTCTTGCGGTGCAGTAGTAGTGTCCCTATCTCTGAGTCAGGAGACTCACGTTCAAGTCCCACCTGTACCAGAGGTGGGTAATATATCTCTGAAAAGGCTGATTAGAAATTATCTATAAGTCACTTTATATCATACATCCAAAACATTCAATATGCTCATCACCAACACCACCCTGGATAAAGCAGCTCCTACTGGATTGGCACTACATCCACAAGCATTCACTCGCTCCACCACCAATGCTCAGTCGCAGCGGTGAGTATTCGCTGTAAGAAATAGTGCAGAAATTCACTAAAGATCTTTTGACAGCACCTTCCACACCCATAACCACTTCCATTTAGGAGAACCAAGGCAGCAGATAGGTGGGAACACCGCCACTTGCAAGATTTCCTCTAAACCACCCACCATCTTGACTTGGAACTATAGTGCGTTCCAACTATGTCACTGGGTCAAAGTCCTGCAACTTCCTCCCTAATAGGACTGTGGGTCTACCTACAGCACATGGACCTCAGTGGTTCAAGAAGGTAGCTCACCACCACATTCTCAAGTGCTAGCAGGAGCGGGCAATGAATGCTGGCGTAGCCAGTGATGCCCATGCCCTATGAGCAAATGAAGAAAACTTTGGATGGGCAGGGTCTCATATTCCTCCATCCCACAGACAGTACCTTCCATTGCATTTTTTTTTTGGTTCTGAGCTTGTGCTTTTGTAGCTGAAAGGTTAGAAATCACTGTTGGTGACATCAGCAAAATATCACTGGATGGGTTCAACTTGAGGTTTATTTCTTAATAAATCTGGAGATAGACACAGCTCTTTTAATGTGTAGCCCTCTATAAGCAGATAAGAACTACAGGTGACAAGAGCATAATACAGAAACACTGATAAACTATAGACTTTCTGCCTTGTGATTAAGAGGAACATCTCTTGGTGCCTACCTTGCCCACGTACTGTGGCTCAGCCCCAGTGTACTCCTCCAGCAAAAAGAACTGATTCCACATCCAGCCACGTTTGGAGCGATGTAAAACAGAAAGCTTGTCACTCTCAGGCGTCACTGCCACTCCATCCTCTTCCTCTTTAGCAGTCCTGTTTGACAGTGGGGACATCAGGCTGAGCTCCAACAGGCTGATCCAGAGAAGCATTAGCACACAGCAATTCAATATCGCCATTCTTATTTCAGAACTGGTGGCTGCAGAGTCTAACTGGGTTTTGTTGGCTGCTGTCCAGCAACCCGTCAGTAGATAGTGTATCCCTGACTAGCCTTTTTGTTCCATTTGTAAACTACTTGGGTCTTCAATCAATCTTCAAGTTCACTTGGTTTCTGGGGATTTCTAAAATGGGAGAGAGAGCGAAACAAAATAAACAGAATGATGTTTCAAACAGTAGATTTTTAAAATTTAAATGTCAAATATATAAATTGCAGCATATACCATTGATGCTTAATTTGAATTGCTAATCTGATTTCACTGATAACATCATATAACTATTATAGATGCCTGTGGAACTCAGTCATGTGTTCATCATCAAGCCCTTTTCTCAACCAATTGCAGAAAAATATGCTCCATTACACAATAAAGCTGCAGAATTGACTATCTTAATTACTCTAAAATGCACTGGTGATTGTAAAACACCAGGTGCTGTGTAACTAAAATCCAGTTTAGGTTTAACCAGGTACAATCCTGACTGAGGAAAATAATAACAACACAGAAAGAGTCAAGTAAAATGTTTGTTTAATCTGGAAATTGTGAGAAGTGCCACATTACTGTGTAAGATTTGTTCAATAATGGGAGAGTGAAGATTTAGGGTTGATTTGATCCAGGTTTTCAAGTAATTGAGTTGGGACGAGGTTGCCCCTTTAACAAGGATATTTTGTCTTTGTTTTTTTTCAAGAGGGGTTGTAAGTGCTGAAATGGCTAACACAATTCAATAGTCAGAAGAGGTCTTTAAGTTTTTTTTAATTGTACAATGAAAGGGGAGTGGCTAGTTCTCCCAGCTCAGGTTTTTTGTAGTTTGGTTTAGTTTTAGCAGGCAGTCAGAAAACTGCTGATGACCTAGAGAAGCAACTACAGTGAAAACAGGTTCCATGTGTCAACAGGTGCTTCTTGCCTGAACTTTCTCTCTACAGCCTCTCCCGCCTGTAAGAACCTGAGTTTGAATTTACCATTTGCCAAAGGATGTTGCGGGGACTAGAACAGCTCCTTCGTTATGTTGCTGTATCGAGTCGGTTGGGTTTCTAAATAGTTAACTTATTCTAAATTCTGTTTTCTTTCGTCCGTGTTACAACTGTAGTGTGTAAATGAATTCTGTTTTGCTTAAAGCCGAGTGATTTGACCAGCTGCATCACTCCTGGAGTATCCACTTCACATCTGTCCTTTTAAAGAAGTTAGGATCTGGACTACCTTCCTGAAGTGTTTTGAGGGGGTCTGGCCTGGTCCATGACAGAGTGTAATAGATGGAGTGGTTTGGATGAAACTATATTCCCTCATTGAGGACTCTAGGACACTAGTGATATTAGTAAAGAAGTTAGAGTCAGGAATTTAATGAGAGAAATTAAGGCCATAAGACCAAGTTCTTTTCTTCAGGCAAAGGATGAAAAACATTTCAATATCCACCCCACAGTTGCCAAATTGATGGTTAAACACAAGGTTTTAATGGGAGAATCATATCAAGGGATGTGGAGAAAATGCAGATTTCTGGAGTCAGGTCACAAAAATGCCACAATATCTTTGATCAGTGAAACAGGCTGGAAGGATTAAATGACCTTCTGCTGTTGCTATGATGCTAGACACATCAGGAATAGCATCTGAGCTGGTTGTGTTTTTGAACCAAACCTGAGAGAGCACACTTGCTCTTGAGAAGGCAGCAAGGATATTCCATAAGGCATAGGAACAGAAGCAGGCCATTCAGCCCATTGAATGGTGAAGCAGACTCAATTAGATTATAACTGATGTAATAATCCTCAATTCCATTTTTCTGCCTTTACCCTATAGCCCTTGATTCCCCTTATTGCTTAAAAGTCTGTCTATGTCAGCCTTGAATATGCTTAATAACCCAGCCTTGACAGCCAGAGGGGCTAGTGTTCTTCAGATACACTACCCTCTGAGAAGGAATTCCTCCTTATCTCTGTCTTGAAAGTGTGACCCCTATTCGGAATCTATGGTCGTGGACTGTTGAACAAGGGGAAACAGCCCTTCTGTAAGAACTTATCAAGCCCTGTAATAACCTTGTATGTTTCAATAAGGTCATCTCTGATTCTTCTAAACTCCAATGAGTACAGGTCCAACTTACTCAACCTCTCCTCAAAAGACAGTCCCTCCATATCTGCTATCAGTCTAATTACCCTTCCCTGGACTGCCTCCAATGCCAGGATAACTTTCCTTAGATAATGAGACCCAGAACCATTCACTGTGGTCTGACTATTGTGTTGTAGAATGTTCCTACTTTTATATTCCATTCCCTCTGAAATAACATTTCATTTGCCTTCCTTATTACCTTCTGAATTTGGACGCTAACGTTTTGTGATTCACTGGTTAAGAATCCACTGGTTAGGATATATTGAGACAAGGTAATTTTTTGAGATAATAATGATATCACTGGACAAGTAATCCACTGTACAGCGATGCTGATGCGAATGCTTTGGAGAAAAGAGTTCAAGTGACAGCTGGTGGAATTTCTATTTAATAACTAGATCTGGAATTGAAAGCTAGTCCCAGCCATGGTGTTCATGAATGTCATAAACAGATTTGGTTCAATTAAGTTCTTTAATGAACCAGACGGTTTCAGGGAAGGAATTTTTCCATCCTTACCTGGTCTGATTTATGTGTGACTCTAGATCCACAGCAATATGGTTGACTCTTAACTGCCACTTAAAATGCTCTCGCAAGATTCTTAGTTCTAAGGTAATTAGGGATGTGCAACCAATGCTGGCCTTGTCAGTGATGCCTATATCCCATAAAGCACAAAGACAGAATAATTTCCTGAATGCAGTTCAGCTCAGTACAGGGTAAACTAGGTTTGCATTGAAGATCTCTTATCAGTACACTCAACTGTCTATTTTACAAAGCAATGGAGATCAGGCCAATTTCAGGTCTTTATCTGCCTTTACCAACATAGCAGGTAGCCCATTACCCATTTGTAATCAGTCCTCCCATGCCTTTTCCTCATAATGGAAACTCAGGCATCAGGAACATGCAATCACCATTAAATATCTACAGGCCAGTCTATCTGTACAGAATAGCAAGATGGAAACTGATAGGGAGGTGATGTAAATGTATTTAAAGCATTTGCTGTATTCATTAAAAATAAACAGAAACCTTAAATTAATACAACATCATTAAACAGCATTACAAAAATCGTGCTGGCAATGAAATACGATTTTAATTTCCACTTGCAAGACAGGCCCTAGCTCTGTAATGGAATTAAAAGGCATGTTTCATTAGTTTCTGTCATGTATTGTCTATTTGTATTGGAACTGTAATTCATTAACTGGAAATTACAGTCACTGTGAAAACTTGTGTAAAAATTCATTAATAGGCCATTTTAGTCAATCTCTGGAAAACGATAGTATGCTGCATAGCTTCTAATGTGTTTCCTGGACTGAAAATATTAAAACATAGAAAAGAAAGGACATAGGAGCAGGAGTAGGCCATTTGGCCCATCAAACTTTCTCCGTCATTCAATTTGATCCTCCATCTCAATGTAATATTGCCACTCTCTCCCCATACCCCTTGACATCCTTAGCTTCCCGATCTAGAGTCACATACAGGTCAAACCAGGTAAGGATGGAAAAAGTTCCTTCCCTGAATCCATCTGGTTCATTAAAGAACATAACTGAACCAAATGTGTTTACGACAATATGCTATCTATTTATTTTTTAAATATGTCAACTACTTGGCCTCCACAGCCTTTTGTGGTAGAGAATTGAATGGGTTCATCAGTTTCTGATGAAGAAATTTCTCCTGATCTTAGACCTAAAGTACCTACCCCACATTCTAAAACCATGACTCCTTGTGCTAAATCCACAGGCATGGGAAACACAATCCCTTCATCCAGTCTGTTCAACCTTTTAGATTAGGTTAGATTCCCTCCAGTGTGGAATTCCCTTCAGCCCAACAAGTCCACACTGACCCTCCAAAGAGTAACCCACCCAGACCCATTTCTTTCTGACTAATGCACCTAACACTACGGGCAATTTAGCATGGCCAATTCACCTGACCTGCACATCTTTGGACTGTAGGAGGAAACCAGAGCACACCCACGCAGACACAGGGAGAACATGCAAACTCCACGCAGATAGTCACCCGAGGCTGGAATCGAACCAGGGACCCTGTTACTGTGAGGCAGCACTGCTAACCACTGAGCCACCATGCCGCTCCTGTCAGAATGATTTAATGTTTCAGTGAGATTCCCCCTCATTCTTCCAAACTCCAAGGATTGCAAGTGCAGTTGACTCAATCTCTCCTTATGTGACAGTCTTGACATCCCAGGAATCAGTATGGTCAACCTTAGCTGTATCTCCTGTATGACAAGTATATCCTTTCTTAGGTTAGGAGGTGGAGTTTGCACATTCTCCCTGTGTCTGCATAGATTTCCTTTAAGTGCTCTGGTTTCCTCCCATAATCTGAAGATGTGCAGGTTAACTGGATTACCCATGTATGTTTAAGAAGAAAAATGCCTCGCAGTGTCCAGGGATGTACAGGTTAGGTAGGTTAGCCATGGGAAATGCTGGGATGGGGTGGGTCTGGGTGAGTTTGCTCTTTGGAGGGACAGTGCGGGATCGATGGGCTGAATGACCTCTATCTGCACTCTGGAACAAAACAAAAAAGACTGGAACTGCGCACAATAGTGTGTTCTCATCAAGGTCCTGTTCCGCTGAAGTAAGCTTTCTTTACTCTGTATTCAAACTTTCCTGCAATGAAAGAGCCAGCCAGCATTTTCCTTTACTCAAACTCAACATTCCTTTATTTGGATTAAAGGTTGGAGGAAAGGTTGAGCAAAAACTGAGAGTATGCCCAGATTCTGAATAGAGATCAGAGCCAATAGGGGAAGTATTGGCAGATTTTCAAAAGAATAATGATTTAAAAATGGACAGCTTGTTTAAATATAAAATTTTTAGATGATGGACCAGAAAGGAATACATACAAAAGTATCTGGAACATGAAAGTAGGTAGCACGCTAAGCAGCTTATGGTGGAGAAGAAAAGAGATATGAATGGAATAAATGAATGGGCAAAACTGCAGCAAATGGAATATCGAAGGAGGAGAGGTTGGACAAGTTATACCTTTATCCATCCGAATTTAGATGAATGAGAAATTATCTTAATGAAAGACGTAAACTCCAGAGGTGACTTGAACGAGTACCTGTGGAAACAATGGATCCCTTTATGGGAAAGACGAAGATTAGGGGAAGCAGTTTATAAATAAGGTTATTTCAATTTAAGAGAGAAGCAAGGAATTTTTTTCTGAAGGACTCATTAATCTATGGACATAGGTCGATTTGGCTGGATGGCTGGTTTGTGATGCAATGTAATGCCAACAGTGTGGGTTCAATTCCCACACCAGTTGAGGTTCCCACAAAGGACTGTCCTTCTCAACCTCTCCTCTCTATCTGAGGCATTGTGAGGTTTAGGTTAAACCCCACCCCCATCACCAGTCGTCTTTCTCTCTCCAATGGCCAGGTAACACAATGGTGAACTTACCTATAGTCTTTAAGTATTTTGTAACTGAAACAATCCAAGCAGGGGGATTGAATATACTTAAGGCTGGGTTAAATAGGCTCTAGACTAACAAGGGCATCAAAGTATATAGCAAAAGTTAGGAAAGTGAATTGAGGCCAAAATCTGATCAGCTAAAAGACAGTGTGAGCTCAAGGGGCTGAATGGCCTACTGCTGTTTTAGTTTGCATATACATTTACATATCTAGCAGGGCAATTAACATTCAAAATGAAGAGAATCACCATGAAATGCATTTGAACATGAACAATTTTACTGCTGAGATCAATGAGGCACTTGTACAGTTAAAGCAAAAAGGCATGATGGTCCTGGGGTGGTCAGTATCTTCATTTCAGAATGTATTGGCCAATGTGCTGGTTTTAAGAAAACCTTTTCCAAACTGACTTCCATTTTTCTCCCCCACACACCTTTTGATGGCACCATGGTGAAAATCCATTAGTATTGCCAGGTCCTGTACAAACCAGTCTCGGGGTCCAGCTCATTCAACTGAGCAGCTGTGTTCAAGGCTTCAATCCCCATTCATCAGGAGACTGGCTGATGCTCACTGATGCAAACCATTTGAATTGGACCTTAAATTAGTTCTTGGTGTTTAATGTTTCTTTTCTGTTATGATTGTTTATCTGTATGAATAATTGGGCTGCAACAAAGAAGGACAACTGTAATAGATAAGAGTAATGGATATGTCGAAACAGAGTTTGGCTTTATTGCTCAGACAGCTGCCTCCTTACAAACTCTGCCAATAATAAATTTTAATTACCTATTGCTTACCTAAATCATTCAATTCTGTTACCCCTGCTAGAGGAAAGAGGTTGTGAAACTTGAAGGGATACAGAAAGGATTGACAAGTATGTTGTTAGGGTTGAAGGGCTTGAACTACAGGGAGAGGCTGAATAGGTTGGGGCTATTTTCCCTGGAGCATTGGAGGATTTTTGGGAGGGTGGGGGTTGGGCAGTGTAGCAGGGATGGTAATAGAAGTTTATAAAACTGTGAGGGGCATGCACAGGGTGAATAGTCAGGGTCTTCTCCCCAGGACAGGGGAGACCAAAACCTGATGGTATAGGTTTAAGGTTAGAGGGGCAAGATTTAAAAGGCACTTATGAACGTAGAACAGTACAACACAGTATAGGCCCTTCGGCCCTCGATGTTGTGCTGATCCTTTATTCGACTCTAAGATCAGATTAACCTATATACCCTTCATTGTACTATCTTCCATGTGCCTATCCAAGAATCGCTTAAATGTCCCTCATGTATCTGACTCTACTAGCACTGCTGGCACTCACCACACTCTGTGTAAAGAACCTACCTCTGACATCTCCCCTAAACTTTCCTCCAATCACCTTAAAATATGCCTCCTCATGATAGACATTTCTGCCATTTTGACTATTCACTCTATCTATGCCTCTCATCATCTTGTACACCTCTAAAGTCACCTCTCATCCTTCTTCGCTGCAATGAGAAAAGCCCTAGCTCCCTCAACGTTTCTTCATAAGACATGCCCTCCAATCCAGGCAGCATCCTGGTAAATCTCCTCTGCACCCTCTCTAAAGCTTGCACATCCTTCCAATAATGAGGCAACCACAATTGAACACAATATTCCATGTGTGGTTTAACCAGGGATCTATAGTGTTACAGCATAGCCTTGCAGCTCATAAGCTCCATCCCCCTGCTAATGAAAGCCAACACACAATACGTTTTCTGAACAACCCTATTAACTTGGGTGGCAACTTTGAGGGATCTATGGACATGGACCCAAGATCCTTCTATTCCTCCAGACTGCCAAGAATTCTGCCTTTAACCCTGTATTCTACATTCAAATTCAACCTTCCAAAGTGAATGACTTCACACTTTTGCAGGTTGAACTCCATCTGCTACTTATCAGCCCAGCTCTGCATCCTGTCAATGTCTCATTGCAACCTACAACAGCCTTCCACACTGTCCACAACTCCATCAACCTTTGTGTCATCAGCAAACTTACTAACCCACCTTTCCACTTCCTTATCAAGTCATTTATAAAAATCACAAAGAACAGAGGTCCCAGACCCGATCCATGCGGAACACCATTGGTCACCGAGCTCCAGGCTGAATACTGTCCATCTGCTACCACCCTCTGTCTTCTACAGGCCAGCCAATTCTGTATACAGACAGTCAGATAACCCTGCATCCCATGCCTCCTTACATTCTGAATGAACCTACCATGGAGAACCTTATCAAATGCCTTGCTAAAATCCATGTACACAACATCCAGTGCTCTACCTTCATCAACGTGCTTTGTCACATCCTCAAAGAATTCAATAAGGTTTGTGAACTGCCCCTCACAAAAAGTCATGCTGACTATGTTTAATCAAACTGTGGTTTTCCAATAATCATAAATTCTGTCTCTCAGAATCCTCTCCAATATTTTGCCCAAAACTGACAATAAGACTGATTGGTCTGTAGTCCCAGGAATATTCCTATTCTCTTTCTTGAACAAAGGAATAACATTTTCCACCTGTCAATCATCTGGCACTATTCTAGTCGATGGTGAGGACGCAAAAATCATCACCAAAGGCGCAGCAATCTCTTCCCTTGCTTCCTGAAATATTCTCGGGTATATCCTGACAGGCTCAGGGGATTTATCTATCCTTATGTTTTTCAAAATTTTCAGCATATCCTCCTTCCTTACATCAACCTGTTCTGGCATATCAGTCTGTTTCACACTGTCCTTGGAAACATCAAGGTCCCTCTCAGTAGTGAATACTGAAGCAAATTTTTCATTAAGGACCTCCCCACTTCTTGTGACTCCAGGCGCAAGTTCCCTCCACTACCCCTGATTGGCCCTACCCTCACTCTGGCCATCCTCTTGTTACTAAGGGGCAACTTTTTCACACAAAGGATGGTGCGTGTATGGAATGAGTTGCCAGAGGAAGTGGTGGAGGCTGGTAAAATTAAAACATTTAAAAGGCATCTGGATGAGTATATGAATGGGAAGGGTTCAGAGGGATATGGGCCAAGTGCTGGCAAATGGGGCTAGGTTAGGTTAGGATATCTGGTCGGCATGGAGAGCTGTACATTTCTATGACTTTAAATATAAGTCAAATTAATTATTTTGACAAAAATCTTACCATCTCGATTGAAAAAAGTATTAGCTAGGGCAGGAAGCCTCATTTTCTCTTTTTGCCCTCAGACTGTAGTCTGCCGGCTGTTCATCAACTGAACTTGAAAGAGTTTCGAAGTGCAACAGATGGCTTTGCTGTTTATTTTTTATGAATATGTGACCTGCATGAGTTTAAATCTTGTCTTCAAAAGGAAGTGGGCTAGGCTGAAAGCCAGGATGTCAGTTCCTTTTACATTCTGTCCTTCATTTCTCTAATATGAAGAAAGTAATGATTAGATTAGATTACATTGCAGTGTGGAAACAGGCCCTTCGGCCCAACAAGTCCACACCGACCCGCCGAAGCGAACCCACCCATACCCCTACATTTACCCCTTACCTAACACTATGGGCAATTTAGTTTGGCCAATTTAGCTGACCCTGCACATCTTTGGACTGTGGGAGGAAACCGGAGCACCCGGAGGAAACCCACGCAGACACGGGGAGAACGTGCAAACTCCACACAGTCAGTCGCCTGAGGCGGGAATTGAACCCGGGTCTCTGGCGCTGCGAGGCAACAGTGCTAACCACTGTGCCACCGTGCCGCCCACACTTTCTCTTCGTTAGCATCAGACTTATTCCATCAGTAAAATTAAAACACAAGTTTGACAGTCTTCACAACTCCAGTATCCACACAACATGGGCTGTGATCTCAGGTTTAGGAGACGGACCTTGAGATTGTTTGCATCCGTCAGTCTTGATCAGGTCTGCATGCAGCGAGTTTAGGTCAACTGCTGTCACCTTTCTCATCATTGTATCTTTTCAACCATCTCAGTTATCAAAAAACGCTTTTTCAAAATGAGTTCTCTCTCAGCTCACCACACTAACCTCTAACAGCCTCCACTCAGGTGGACAACATGTGACTTACTTTGCCTGGTTTTGACCTAAATGAAAATATTTTTTTCTTTCTGATTAACAAGTATGTTATAAAAGTATTAGCAGCAGTCCAAACATAATTTCATGAATAAATCTGATGTCCTTTGGTGTTTGTGACTTTTTTTGTTTCTGCTACCTTTAGATACCAAGTACTGTGTGTCTGCATTCTGAATATGTTGAAATGTCTCAAAGTAGATTGGAATAGAATAACATGCAATTTGCATTATGGAATCAAACCATTTAATACAATGAATCCAGCATTTACACTTCAGTCGGGACTCCTCCCATCATTCCTTATCTAACTCTGTCAGCATAGTGCCTTTCCTTTCTCTCTCATGTGTGTATCTAGTTTCCCCTTTAATATATTTGCATTGTTCACCTCAACTACTTCCTTTGTCATCAGTTCTCTATTCTCTCACCGGAAGAATTATCGAATTGTTCCAGTGTAGAAGGAGATTCAGCTTATCATGTCTGCACAGGTCCCTGAATGAGCAATATATCTTTACCATTCCTCTGCCTTCTCCAGTACCCTTGCACACTCCTCCTTTCCAGATAACAATCTAATTCCATCCTGCATGCCTTGATTGAACCTTCTCTGCCACACTCTCAGGCAGTGCATTCCACATCCTAAACAATTACTACATTGAAAGGTTTTTCCACATTTGCCATTGGTTCTTTTGCCAATCATCTTAAGTGTGTGTACTTCACTTCTGAGGAAGGGTCACTGGATCCCAAACGTTAACTCTGATTTCTCTGTACAGATGCTGCCAGGCTTGCTGAGCTTTTCCAGCAATTTTTGTTTTTGTATCTTAAATGTGCGCCCTCTCATTATTGATTGTTTGATGAGTAGGTAAGTCTATCCCCTGTCCAAAACCCCACTTTTTCTTCTTAAATCAAAACAGTCTTGAATTCTTCAATTTATGTCACTGAAATTCCTCATGTCTGGAACCATTCTCATGAATCTTTATGCACCTTATCTAAATCCTTTGAATCCTTTCCAAGTGTGGGTCCAGAACTGGATACAATGCTTAAACTGATATCCAACGCAAGTTCAACAGATCCTTTTTGCTCTTGTTCCTCTATGATCCAATTAATAGGGGCTGGGAGACTTCCTTCTTTATTGACCATTCTCTTAACCTGTCCGCTACCTTCAATAATACACCTTCAGATATACACCCAGGCCCCTCTGTTCTGGCACCCTCTTTAGAATTAGAGCCTATATTTTATCTGTCTTTCCATTTTCTTTGTAAGAAAATGATTGAGGAGGTGCTAGACTTGTGGTATTATTGCTAACCTATTTATCCTGAGACTCAGGTCATGTTCTAGGGATCCTTGTTCAAATTCTGCTGTGTCAGATGGTGGAACTTGAATTCAATGTGAATCTGTAATTAAGAGTCTAATGACCATGAAATCATTGTCGATTGTCGGAAAACAAAATCTGGGTTCACTAATGTCCTTTTGGGAAGGAAACTGCTGTCTTTACCTAATCTGAGCTATATCTGATTCCAGACCCACAGCAATGTGATTGAAGTATAACTGTCCTCTGGGCAACCAGAGATGGGCAGTAAACACAGGTCCAGTCAGTGACACCCACATGCTACAAATGAATGAAATGATCAGGGGACAGAAGTTACTTCTGAATTCTCTAGTTTCACTCTTCCCTTCCCCTCAAAAGTGAAAACACCTTCCCAGTGGCTACGTTATAAAAACCTTCCACCATTTTAAAAACCTCTTCACCCTTGTCTTCTCATGGTCAAATTCTGTTCACTCTTTCCTGAACTTTATGGTGAGTACTTTATACTCGTGGCTACATAAACAGGTCTATGCTGCATAGATATGGCTCAGCATGTTCTTTACAAAGTATGTTACATCATCCATTTGTCCTTGATTGTAGTGAACAACCAGGGAACTCTACACAGTGAGTTGATGAAGTGGCTTTATTCCATGATGCAGAAGTAAAGAGTGGGATCGAAAGAGGTCACTGTATATTAATGCTTGCATTTTTCATATTGTTACAAAGGTGAGGTCAAAACTTTCTGATAATTAAAACTGAAACACAAGTCCCCCTAATCTGTTATGGCAGGAATAGAGGTCTTCTTCTGTCAATTAAAACCTGAAACGCCCAGAGAAGCTTGCTTTGTTGTTAAATGAAAGAAGTCCCTGATATTCACTTTATAAACAACAAGTAACAACTTACTTATTTAACTCTAACAACTAGCAAATTACCAAAGCTGCTAACAAACCAAATAATTTGCCACTAGCCACTAACTTTTCCCTAACTGAACCAAATTTTACTGGTATGCTGTTCCAATAAACACAGATAATAAGAAAACTAAATGAAAACTTAAGAGTCTCAAATTCCATACATTATGTGTCTCCCAGAGTGTTCTGCCTTCTCCTCTGTCTCTCCAGTCAGGAATGTTTTTCTATGCAGATACTTCTGTCAGGGATTTTTTTTCTGTGAATTCTTCTGTTAGGACTCTTAGCCAGAAGTGCCGTGGTACTTTTATGGATGGGTGGTGTTTTCTTAGAGAGCTTGGAGATATCTGTGAGAGCTAGATGTTCATTCCTCAGATGGCAGTTTGCTCTCGCCAGATTTCCAAAAACCTAGTTCTTGTATACCTTGGATTTCATAACATTTTCTTCCAACAACATTGGTCGGAAGTTGTCAAAACTACCAGATTTAAATGTGATTGGTTTTCAGTTTCTAAGTGCTTATTTTAAATTAATTGGCTGGCTGATTTCAAGCTAGTTGCCAAAATATCAAAACAATCCTAAGGTTTGCAATCACCCAGCCAACTGATACATGTTTCAAATTTTAGTACTGTTCATACATTTTTAGCTGCTTACAGACACATTTTCCATGTAAATCTCCAAGCTTAGAAAAGCCTTCTACCTCTTAAAGGAGCCACGCACTTATCCCTCCTATCATTTTTACAAACAATCTCTAGCCTCCTACTTTCTATTTCATGAGTATTCTACACTGCTTTGTAACAATATTAAGCTGCTGTCATGAAATCCACAACAGATGGTCAGACTGACCAATCATAAGAAGTGTGGTTTCCTTGATTCTATTTTGCGGGGACTCTAAAGTAGTTCAACATGGGAAGGCCACTCAGTAGCTCCAGTAGTAGCACCCCTACCTCCCTGATATTGACAATCACCAGTAAGGAGTCATGAGTATGGTGCTGGAAAAGCACAGCAGCTCAGGCAGCGTCCAAGGTGCGGGAGAATGGACATTTCAGGCATGGAAGACTCCACCCCGAAACTTCCATTCTCCTGCTCCTTGGATGCAACCTGGCCTGCTGTGCTTTTCCAGCAACACACTCTCAACTCTGATCTCCAGCATCTGCAGTCCTCACCTTCTACTAGAATCCCATTCGCATTTCGACTCACCTGCATGTGCTTTCACTCTGTGAATATTCTCTTTACTCAATATATGATGATTCTTCAATATATGATTATTCTTCATTTGTACAGTGAGCAATGCTACTGTTTGGGCTGAGCATTTCTGCCTGCACTCTTCCTCATTTTAGGGAAATATTCAAATTGGTACAACAGGATCATACTCACAGAAATGGCCATTTGGCTACCGAATGTGCAGCCTATCTAGTCTGGTGCTTCCAAAACAGTAGTGGCAACTTGCTACCAAGACATAAAAAACTAGAAATAAGATTGAGTCCAAAACTGGGTTTCAGCCTTGTATCGCAGCTTGTTATATTTCTGCTCTTACAGGATAGTCAGAAGTGATGTCCACAGCGCAAAAAGATCCAAATTCAAATGGAGAGATATCCCTGTGTAAGACCACTCCTAATTCAGAAAATACTTTAACATTTATCTTGATCCCAAAATGATCCAGTGTCTCACTCAGGAATTTTGTACCTGTAACACTTTTCCAATAAGTACTGAGAATAATGAAGCAGCTATGAATCCCTAAGTGCTACTCGCTGCCAATTACTGATTAGGTGAGACAACAAGAATACATCAGTAGCTACTCAATTTGTTGAAAACAGAAATGTAAATTATAAAATGATTATTTGGAGAAACAGAAAAATGATGTGAAGGATTAATATTCTACATGCCATTGCTCATGCAAGTGGCCTTTCAAGAAGAGACAAAGTTACTGGAATCAGCAATCAATTAACAGCAAAGGAAGGTCTGCTAAAATAGAAACACACATAATAGATTGCAAATTTAACAAAACTCTTACATTATTCCCCAGGCAATCCTTATTACTGGCAGCCAGAAATCAATCAGTAGTTTAATAAAAATACTTAATCTATTGCCTATGTGACTCCAACACAGAAAGTGATGTGCCACTAATTATAAGACAATTTCACAAATTAAAAACTCTAATTTCATGATTTCTCACAAATTTCAATGCGATTCATATTTAGGGGAGGGAAATCAACTTGGCACCATCAAAGTTTGCTTGTTCATTCCAATGAAAGGCTGCAGGCCTGACTGACAAAACCTTATTGCCTTAAGTGTGTTAAGGTTCCTTTTCAAACTGTTAGTAAAACTGGCCAATTGGTGCTGGCTCAGGGCACAATCATCTTAAAATGTCCACACTATCCACACAAATACACGCCTCCCAAAATACACACTGAAAAATAGATACTTATCAGAAGCACACATGCACCCAGACACAAAACATTCCTCAATATAAACACACATACACTCCACAGACACACACATCTGCGCATACACAAATACACACACACACACTTATACATTGGCAGACACAGACACTCATACATAGGCAAACACACATAAAGGACACACTGATAGACACATGCCATGAAATGAATAAAGCCCCATTACAGACACCCACATAAACATACACATGATCAACAACACACATTCACACGCAGACGCACACAAAAAGACACAGACAGATGCAGACCTTGACACAAACATGGCTCCATACACACACCCACATAAACTCACACATCAACAACATAAACCCGCACATGGGCACACACACAAATAGACACAACTACTCTCTCATACATACTTTGAGACACACCATTAGCTTACACATTTACACAAATACACTCACCCCAATACATGCACACGTTCACAACTGTAACTTTTGAACACAAATTTATATTAGTGAGAGTAACCTTTCTCTTCCTATGCAGCTTGTCGGTCAGTCAGATAGCTTTTACAGTGAACAAGGGTGACCCTGGCAAACTTTGATGGTGCAAGAACTGGGGATGCTGTAAATCAGAAACAAAAACAGAAGTTGCTGGAAAAGCTCAGCAGGTCTGGCAGCATCTGTGCAGAGAAATCAGAGTTAGTTAACTCTGATTTCTTTGATGATTCCAGGTTTATTTTCCTCCTCCAATAATTACCTAAAAGTTGTGAGGAATCATTAAATAGGAATTACTAGTTCTTGAAGTTGACACATCTCAATCTGTACTTTGAATGCAATAGGCTGAAGGATTTTTAAAGTTTGTGTCTGATTTCTGGCTGCCAGTAATAAGGATTGCCAAAACAATGTCATAGTATTGTTACATTTGCAATTTACTGGAGACAGGGAGTGAGGAGTTTATATAGCCCTGGTGAAAAAGGACAACGTATCTATGTGCAACTTTGCAGTATTAAAGGCGGTGATGGATCTAAAGCCCATGTAATTAACAGAAGCACACAACAGTCAGTTTTCCATTTCCACTTAAATCTCCAGCCAGACATCAATCCATTTACCTCCTGGGATTCAAATCTAAAACCAAATCACAGAGGAGTCTCTGGTGGGGCGGTGTCCCTACCTCTGAGTCAGAAGGCCCGGATTCAAGTTCCATCTACTCCAGCAGTGTGTAATAACATCACTGAACAGGTCGATGAAGTAATATTAAAAGCAGCTTACAATGGGATGCGTTGCAAATGCCACTTGTCCTGACTGGGAGGGGAATAATGCATTGAAACGAACGCATTTTCCTGACCCACAAAACAAGCTGCATTTGTACAATCTGAGCTGCCGGTGAATTTTGACAAACTGTGAAGTTGTTGCCCGTTTATTTCGGTTCGGTTCGAAACTTTTCATTGTCTGGGAGGGCATTAAACACAAAAGCATTGAAAAGCCACTCGCATCTTCTTCAGGATAGGCCGGGGTTGGAATTTGAAAGCCTTTAGATAATGGTCTGAAAGCAAGAAGTTGACGGTAGCTCTGTCCTTTCATGAATCTGACTGAATAAACAGAGGAACAGCGTGGGGCGAGACCGCAGGAGGGAGCTAGACCTCTACAGAAGAGAGGGACAGACAGAGAGCGAGACAGTGCACTTGCTGTTCGTACAATCGCCAGCACACCATCTCTCTCATCGCAATTTGCTCCAAATATAACCTGTCCTGCAAAATGCAGAGAAAGCAGAAATCATGATTCAACTCAGGGATAAATCTGTGTGAAATGTCGATTACTGCACTGCCAAGCTGCTAATAACTGACTAATATATTTCTGCACTTGCGCTTTTCTGACCTTTGGAAGTTGTGTAAGTGTAACTGAAGTTTTTTTTTCTCTCTCTGACACTGTGGTCGGCAGTTTTCTAAGAATTCCAAACGAGGGTTTGTGGGGAAGCAGATTGGGAGAGAAATTGGAATCTGCCGGTTTCTGTTTTCCCTCGTGCAGACTTGCAAATGCCGAGTTCACAACATTGTTCCATTTACTTGCAAATTACATTCAACTTTACACACAGTCTCCAGTGCGGGCCATGAATTATTCCTCAAAATATGGTTCTGTCGCTAGGGCTGAGTTTTATGTTGTGGTGACAGATGGTCTCTGTAATATAAGAATTATTGTAAACTTCACACACACACACACACACAGAGAAATCTCGAGAATGGTCGCGATTTCAGTGGTGATCCTCTCAATCGGAGACTCTCCGCTATCGCCACTAAAACACCCACAAACGTCTACTTTCAGCCGCTAGTCGAGACAACATTCTTGTCACGTTACACGGAATAAAAAAAAGCTAAACATTGCAGATTCAATGGCGCAGTAACCCACCCGAACCGTGCAAGAACAGAAATGACAAAATGATTGTGGTTTGAGGTTATATCGTTGACACAGTCTCTCTCTCTCATATACACACTGCAGTGTCCCACACTCCGAGGCCGGGCAATGATATGGTTTCAATCAGGGGACGCTTGCTGGGCGGTGAATTGAAGAATATAACTTTTTATTCTCCTTCATCCCCCACCCCGTCTCTCTGGCCCTGTCTAGCCCCCAGTCGGAGAATGAGCTCAAATCCGATGGAAATGTGGAAGGGAAGCAAATTGGCGAACCCCAGACTGCCCAGACCTCCAACTAATAACCACCCCTCAGGGCTAGAGGGGGAGAGGCAAACTTTCTCTCCCAACTCAGTAACAGAGTCAGGTTTTTTTTTCCCCCCCAGAACAGAAAAGGCGTTTACTTTCCCAACCCCGGGCTGGCTTGGAAGGAAACACAAGCATTGCAACATGTTCAGACGCTTTGCCGAGCTGCCGGTGTTAATTTGCAGGACGGCGCGCCAGAAATGTCAATGAGATGCAGTTGGGAACTGAGACAAGTCTCTCTGCACACACTAACGAACGGAATGAGAGAGAAGGTGGCGGGAGAAACCTGGTGAGGGGAAACTTCACATTACATCTGGGTCAGAAAAGGTTCAAATGAAAGCAGAGCCGTGGCGGCCCTCCCGATGTTTATTCAAGAGAGCTGTCCAGCTTCCAGAGTCTCCTTCACTCAAAACCCTAACAGCCAATGTGTAATGAACAACACTAGAGTGGTCACTGGGACACCGACTAGCTTACTCTTCATTGGTTTCGATGAAGCTTCGTATTGGTTGTGTTCTGACCTGGGAGGCAGCGAGGAGCAGAACCATTGAGTTCCCGTTCTCCATCTCCTCCGAAGATGTCTCGGCGGCCAATCAGCCCATCGCACTTGGAAAGGGCTGATCCAATTTACCCAAAGTCGCTCCCCTCCGCCACCAGCCCTGCCAATATTTTTCACAGAAGATTGGAGACTGACGGTTCTCACTCAGCGAGGCGACCCCCACATCCAGCCTCACCCCCCCATACACTCACCCCAACATCCCCCACACACTCTCACCCCAGAAACAGGAGTAGGCCATTCGGCCCTTGACTATTCTATAAGATCATGGCTGATCTGCTACAGACTTCAACTCCTCTTTTGTGTCAGCATCTCATAACACACAGTATCTCAATTTTTCAAAAATTCATCTACCTTCTCTTTAAATACTTTCAGTGATCTATGGACATTATTAGTTTCACAAAACTGCTCTGGTACTGTTTAATCCTGGTCAATTTATAATCCTATCAGGTCAACTACCACAAACCCTTTCCCCTGTTTCTGACATCTCAGTCAACATGTTATAGTAAGCACTAGTTTTTCAAACCCTTATGCTGGTATACTGTGGGGAAAAATAAAGACGTGTTCAATCATTTTGTCAGGGAGGCCTCTTAACAAATTATTTTCCCACCTCACTGCTCACCCCAACAACACCTCGCTCAGTTGAAAATACCACAGCAGTTACTTGCTTCAATAATTTTCTTCAGATACTGCTCAAAGTCCCCCTTGCTCTGATTAAAAAAGGGTGTGCAAAAATAGAACTCCATCCATACAGATCCAGATATTAACGGCAAGAGCAGATTGATGTGATGGTAGCCTTACGATGAATTCCTTAGCCTCCCCATGCCCTCAGTACGGGGTGCCTTTCATCATGATATTGGATTGTGATCAGGAGAAGGCAAACAATTTAATGTGGCCTCTGGAAAACCCAACTTGAGCACTTTTGTATCTTCCAAAATGCACAGCTGACCCACTTTGATCAGGGGTTTTGCCTTTTTTCAAGTCTGGTTTCTCAGTGCATTGTGAGAGCTGTGAGATTTCGTTAGGAGCATACATGTCGAGGAATCAATTCGAATCATAGAAAATAGGAGTAGGCCATTTGGCCTGTTCAGCCCGCACTGTCATTCAAATGGGTCATGGTTGATCATCCAACTCACTCCCCTGTTCCTGCTTTCTCCTCATAATCCTTCGATCTCTTTAGCCCCAAGAACTAAATCTCATTCCTTGAACATTCAGGTCAGCACAACATCAAGGGCTGAAGGGCCTGTACTGTGCTGCACTGTTCTATGTTCTACGTTTAACATCTTTCTTATGGCAATGACACCAGAACTGAATGCAAGAAAAAGTCATATTTAGAGGTGAAGGCCTTGTGGTATTATCAGGAAGGAGAAAGTGAGGACTGCAGATCAGAGCTGAAAATGTGTTGCTGGAAAAGCGCAGCAGATCAGGCAGCATCCAAGGAGCAGGAGGATCGACGTTTCTGGCATGAGCCCTTCTTCCTGAAGAAGGACTCATGCCCGAAACGTTGATTCTCCTGCTCCTTGAATGCTGCCTGACCTGTGCTTTTTCAGCAACACATTTTACAGGTATTATCATAAGACTATTAATCCCAGACACCCAGGTAATGTCTGGGAACCTGAGTTCAACTCCTGCCAAGGTGGAATCTGAATTTAATAACAAATCTGAAATTAAAAGTCAAATGATAACTATGAACTGTTGTGCATTGTCAGAAAAACCCATCTGGTCCACTAATGTCCTTTAGGGAAGGAACCCACTGTTCTTACCTGGCTTGGTCTCCAGATGATTCCATTTCTGCAGCAATGGGATTAACTCCTAAGCTTTTTTAAAAATTCATTCACTGAATGTGGGTGTTGCTGGCTGAGCTAGCACTTATCACCCATCCTTAGTTGCCCCTGGAGAAGCTGCCTCCTTTCACTGCTGCGGTCCACCTGCTATGTGTTGACCCACAATGTATTGGGGAGGGAATTCCAGGATTTTGACCCAGCAACAGTGAAGGAACGGTGATATAGTTCCAAGTGAGGATGGTGAATGTCTTGGAGGTGAATTTGCAGGTGGCGGATTTCCCATATATCTGTCACCTATGGCTTCTAGATGGAAAGACTAAACTGCCCTCTGGGCAATAAATGCTGGCCCAGCCAGTGATGTCCACATCCCATGAGTGAACTTAAAAAAAAGGCACACTTGGGAGGTCATCCAAGCCGAAACTAATGGCAACATATTCACCTTTGGTTGGGGTCTAGTGATTGTGTCTCAGCATGGGGCCAGGAAGTCCTTCCAGTCTTGGAGGTGTGTCAGAATATGTCTGAACAGGTTGATTAAAACTACTTTAACAAACACTTGGCTCAAAGGGGTCTTATGAAAAAGAAATCTTGTGGCACAGTGATAATGCCCCTATCCCTGGGCCAGAGATTCAAGTCTCAACTGCCCTAGAAGTGCATCATTACATTTCCAAATGGGTTTATTGATTTTTCTTTTAAAAGATGGATGCCAGACACTCCAACAAAATCTGCCTCATTACATTTGAATAACTCAAGTGGCTGTACTGCAACAGAACTATCAATTTAAGAAAGGGCTGTAGCGGTAGTGCCTCTACCTCTGAGCCAGGAGACCCAAGTTCAAGCCTCACTAGCCTAAGAGGTGGTGTAACAACATTTCTGAACCGGGTGGTTGGGAAATATATTCTTACTGATGAGGTGCACAGTATAACGCGAACAGAATACATCCAGCAGACAGTGAGCTGAATGAAAACTGAGGGTGAATCCTAGGGCTCAAATCACATTTACTGGGCGATTACGCTGTGTCTCTGTAAATTCAGGATGGTGTTAATGCAGTGTTCCAATCGCGGCTTGGAAGCACACTGGCCACAGAACCAGGCTTAGTGCAAACAGCAGGAAGGAGAAGAGCTGCAGTTCAGGAGCAACTTCAAGTGATGCACAGCCGCGGGTCCCAAGACTTTTGTACCCTCTCAATCTAATGCTGCATTGCAGCAAAAACAAACCTGGTGGGGGCTGATTTATTTGTACATTTCTGGGCACTGGGGCGCGTTCCCCCTCCCCTCTCCTCCCCTCTCCTAACGCCCCTTCTGGCCGCTTCAACACCGTCGGTGTGTGAGAGAGGGGGTACGCACCATCTAAAATTCCCTCACCTCTCCCATTTAACTGACTTTTGTGGGACCCTAATCCAATACATGCTCCAGATTTAAATAAAACCAGGGAAGTCCAACTCCTGCACGCACAGGAGAGAACATTATTCAATGGGATTAAGTTTCCTTGTTTAACAAAAAAAAACAAACCTCTCCTTTTGAAACAAAAAAAATTAAACAAACAAAAAAAAATTAACTTAAAAAAATTTGCAAATCCTGGTTCAATCAGCAATAAAACCATCCCGATGCTGCAAAGCTGACCAGATGTGATTTCCCCCTCCTCCCCTCTCTGTTTACGCCGGTTTTACCTTGTTTTTGTCTACGCCGGGATTTCGAAGGGATTTCGAGCGCTGTGGTGTTCGGTAGCGAGCGGCGTGTGCCCCGCAGTAATCCCGGTTATAGCGGGCTGATGCTGCCGTCCGGGGGCGCAGATTCTCGCTTGTGTGAACGCTGTTCAAGCCGATCATGTTCCCCTCTGGCAGCAGGTAGGGGTTGGTTTTTTTTTGGAAAATGTAGTTTTTCCCCTTCCTCCACCCCTCCCTCCCACACACACACACACACACACCCCACTCTCCCTCACACACACACCCCACTCTTACACATACACTTAAAAACACACACGCACACACTCAGACACACTCACTTACATGCACACACATTCTCACACATACTCATTCACACACACGCACACTCACTCACTCTTATACACACGCTCACACATTCACACACACACTCACTCAAACTCACTCTCTCAGGTACACAACACACACAGTCACTCATACAGATGCACTCACACACAAACTCACACACAGTCGCTCTTATACACACATACCCTCTCACATAGTCGATTTCATGCACACACTCACTGTAAAACACACACACATTCACTCTCACATTCACACACTCACATACTCACCCTCTCACACACACATTCACTCTCACTCACATTCACACATTCTCTCTCTCTCACACACACACTCAGTGACTGTGCAGAGGAAGTGGTTGGGGTGGGGAGAGCGCCTGGACTGAGATCCAGTTAACCTGCTTCACTGAGCGGAGGCTGAGCCGAGCGGAAACAGACGTTTGATCCAAAGCTGCTGCTCAAATTACGGTGCTGAAGGATTGGGGTGGGGGTCGGGCACATAGAAACATAGTAACTCGGAGCAGGGGGAGGCCATTCGGCCCTTCGAACCTCCTTCGCCGTTCAATATGATCATGGGCTGATGATCCAAAGCTCCTGCTTTCTTCCCAATACCCTTTGATCCCTTTAGCCCTGACTCCTTCCTGAAAACATTCAATGTTTTGGTCTCAACCACCTTATGACAGAGAATTCCACCGCTCTCTGGGTGAAGAAATGTCTCCTCATCTCAGGCCGAAATGACCTGCCCTGTGCCCTTACGTTGTGTCCCCTGCTTCTGAACCCCCTGGTCATTGGGAACATCCTTGGTAAGTTCACTCTGTTCAGTCCTGTTAGAATTTTATAGGCTTCTGTCAGATCCGAGCCTTCAACCCCACCCCAAGCATTCTTGGGAACTCCAGTGAATATAATCCTAACCCACACAATCTCTGCTCGTGGCAAACAGCTTTGATTGGGAACTGGATCGGACCAGTTCCAAATGTATCTCAAACCTGACTTCAGACACTGTGCCCGTTCTAACGCAAATATCTATTAATCTCCGCGCCGTTTCAAAGTTGTTAGAAACAGGACAAGAAACAGTCTAGAGCTATAATACCATTTTTTAAAAAAGCAATATGTTGGAAATCAGAAATAAAGACTGGCGCTACCTGTATTATAAACCATGTCAGCGTTTTCCACAACTATTTTAGCACGCTCGTGAACAAGGACATTGTGAAATTAATTGTTGTAGAAATATCCTGTCTTAGAATTTCAAAAACTCACCCATCACATACAAAGGGGGACGCAGCTCAATTCCCCGGCACAACATCCCAGTTCTGGCAGAATTAAACTTCATAAAGGCGCATCAGACAGATTAAAAAAAAACTGGTCACTTTTTTTGAAACCTGCTCGGAAGTGCCATTGCTTGAAACCGGGCCTCCTGGCTCAGAGAGAGGGACTCGACCACTACACCACAAGAGCCCTCAGTACTCCTTGGCAAATACAACCTTTATTCGGTTTGTACACTGAAAGAACAGGTGCCCAGTTGGTTTACTCTGCCCCTGAACAACATTATGTCACGGCTGGGCCCTTTGTCTTTCAGTATCGAACCTGAAAAGGGAACAGTTCTGAGGCGCTCTGTTTTGATCTGTCTTTCTCCACCGCTGGGTACATCTGCAACAAATTGCTTACGTTCTATCTCCATCCCTGGTTTCCACAAGTCTTTCCAATTAACACTTGATAGTGTGTACTGCATAGTTAGGATGAGCTTTTTATATTAAAAAAAATCAAGTGTCCAACCCTGAAATAAGTTCCAAACATTTAAACTTCGCCCGATTCCATGTCCCCCTAACCTTACATCTCTTCTGGTCTTACACGGTCCCAGCAATTTAGCATTTACGGAGTTCCAACATCCGCTGCTCGATCTTCCTTCTCGGAGCATGTTAGAGCAGCAAGAATTAGTCAGGCCTCCTGTGTGTCTATATTATGAAAATTAACCAGTTCAAATCTGTGATTACAGCAGGGTTTTTTTTGGGGGGGGAAGAGGTTGATCCCGGACCTCACGACTCAGAGGTAGGGACACTACCACCGCATCACTAGAAGTCCAGCAGTCTCAGATCCGCCATCCAGCCTACCCTTAATAACCTTCCACCAATGCCTTACTTTACAATAACCTATTCCCCTCTTCTTTCTAAAACATTCATAGACTCTGCTTCCACCACTTTTTCGGGAACAGCCTTTCTGAGAGCGAGAGAGAAATCGCAGAACCTCTGTTTTGAATAGATGGCCCTGATTTTTAAACAGTGACCCCCAGTCACTTAGCATCATTTTTAAAACCAATAAAGTCCGAGCAAGAGTGAGACATAACCAACTTGTGTCAAAATTGATATTACCAGTTCGCCAACAAATTCGAGAAGAATTGTTGTTACGCAAGTCACATGAAGTTTATATGCAGTCTGCCGTATATTATTTAACCAGTGAGGGTCTGTACTTATCCAGCGCAGTTAGAACTTTCAGAAACACATGACAATCGATCACGGTTACTGCTGTCACTGTCTCTGATGGCCGCTGACAATGGCGAGCTGTTTGTGTAATGTTTATAAATGTGTTGCGATTTTGCTGCTGCCAGGCCATGGGTGTTAGTGTACAGTGCAGTGCTGTGTCTGATGGGAATCTCAATCCCACGGAACAAGTTCTCCCCAGGTAATTCTACTGTTTAATGTCGTGTCTGCGAATCGGTAAGTACGCTGCTTGGCTGCTGGATTGGAGATCACAGGAGCTGAGCTTGGAAAGTTTTTCCTGCCTGTACAGTTCTGAAGCCCCTTCGCAATCACACCGTGGACAACGCAGGCGAAATCACAGCGTGAGGAGGACCACGTGACGGGGAGCAGCTTTCTGAGCTGCTCAAATTTGACCAAAAACAAAAAAAAAGTCTTGATTCACTTTTGATGGAAATGTATCTGGTGCTGCGGCGGCACTGTGGCTCAGTGGTTAGCACTGCTGCCTCACAGCGCCAGGGAGCCGGGCTCGGTTTCAGCCTCGGGTGACTGCCTGTGTGGGGTTTACACATTCTCCCCGTGTCTCTGTGGATTTCCTCCCAAAGATGTGCAGGTTAGGTGGATCGCTCATGCTAAGTTGCCCATAGTGTTAGGTGCATTAGTCAGAGGGAAATGCTTCCATTGTGAATTACTCTTCCGAGGGGCAGTATGGACTTGTTGGGCCGAAGGGCCTGTTTCCACACTGTGGGGAATTTTATCATATCGCATTATATTCCTCTTTCATGCCAATTGTTCGTTTTGGCGAATATTTACATGTGAATTATGTACACGATTGCAGCGTCATCTCGAGTAGAGGTTACATTTAAAATCAGATTTTCACAATCCGCACTGTTTAATTTTCACCCTTTGGCACCCCCTCCCCCCCCCCCCCCCCCAACCACTCCCGGGTTGGCGTTTTAACTGAGGACCTGAAATTTAACAGCAGACTTCAAGAAAACTTGAAGGAGCATGTCCATAATGTCCTGAGAACAAATAATGCTGGAGGTCACAGCGGGTCAGGCAGCATCCACGGGGAGAGAGGTGGTTGAGCATGGACGATCCGCTGTCATCCCCAGCATCTTTGTCTTCAGCACAGATTCCAGCATCTGCAGGAATTGGCTCCTGCATTGTGTCAAAAACGTCCTGCAGCAACTCCAGACGGGAGCAAGACCAGGGACTTATCTTGCTCCCTGTAAACCTCAACACATTCGCTTCGAGTATTTAACTCCGGAATCTCTGTATTGATAACGGAGAGGCTGCTGCTGTGCATTACAGGAAGATCATTGCTCTTTGCTCACTTCAGCGAGACTGCCCTGGCTGTTTCCTCATCCTTTCGAAGTTTCTCACCTCGCATCAGTCAATCACTCTGTCTCAGTGGGGAAGAGGAAAGAGCGACTTGTTTAGATAATGTAAATTCCATTATTGCTGCCCCCATCAATCTTGATTTATTTAATCTACCAGTCTCTGCTGAGCAGTAATTAAGCCTCTGCTATTCTGTCTGGATCCATGCACTGGTGCAGTGGCAGATGGATTTATCTGAGGGCCGTCTCGGAGCTGGCTTTCTGGAAGAATAAAGTGACCGGGCAGCAAAGAGTTAAGTGGTCCATGTTGGACTCTTAAGAAATTATGGTTAATTATGATTCGAACAGAGGCCGGGAGTTGGATTATACAGGTGGATGTTCATTTTATTCAGAGACAGTGTTCAATTCCCCGTTCAGGCGAACACACGGAGGTGGCTGGAGTGGGGGTGTTGGGGAGTGGGGGGGGGGGGGGGGGGGAATGAAGTGTCTGTATTTGGTGAAAACCCATGAGCATGAACAGAAAGCGAACCGGGCGCAGGGAGCTCGCCGCTCCAATGCAGTGCAGAGTGCAGCCGGCCGAATGGGTTAAAATTCATTTGTGCGTGTGCCAAAACAGGACGCTTTTCTGCGCCTCTTCCACCCCCATTCCCACACTCCAGAGACAGGGAATTCCGCCCCTCTAGCTCTGAGACACACTCAGGGGGAACACGGGAAGTGCTGTGGAGCTGGGGCCTGAGCGGAAGGGAGCCCAGGGAGAGCTCTCGGCCGAACAGTTACATTATTGGAGTAACCATTTCACATAAAATACACCAAGCCGCTGCTGTTTGGGAAGCCCTCACTTTGTTTGGATAGAAACAGGCGGCAGGCAAACGCAGCGCTAATCGCCCCCGCTTTAGCACACACCTTGTGAACTGCTTTCACTTTGAGCAACTCCCAGATTGCCTCCTCAGCCCGGCGTCTGTCCAGTCGACACTTTCCCAGCTCCTAAACACAACGCAATGGGGAGCTGCATGGAGGAGCTAGCACGGGCGAGATGGGCCGACTCGGCGCTCAGGGTGCCTTCCAGTGCAAGTGAATGGGGACAGCTGGCCAGGGCACAAGCTGGAGGGGACAATCCTCAAAGAGGGTTGGAAAGCCACAACAGACCATTTCGCGACTCCCGGGCAGTGGGATTGGGAGCAGAGTACTCCAGAACTCGCCACTGAGTGAGACAGCAGCAGCCGGGGAGAGGGGGAGAGGGGGTGGGCTGGAATACCCCCGTGAATTACCCCACAGCATTGGAAGACTTTGGCGCTTCGAGTTCTCCGAGAGGTAGATGCGTTCGGAGCGGAATCTGTGAGCAGCGAATCCTTCACAACACACACAGGCACACACACACACACATGCAGGCACACACACACACACACACACAGGCACACACACACACAGGCACACACACACACACACAAGATACACAGACACACACTCACAGGCACACACACACACACAGATACACACACACAGGCACACACACACACACACACACATACAGGCACACACACACACACAGATACACACACACACACACAGGCACACACACAGACACACAGATGCACACACACACACAGGCACACATCTCTGTCAGATTTATATGCGACCAGCATCTGAAGGTCAGCGCCACACCGCCCAAAATGCTAAATACCGAACTGGGGAAAGTCACCGGGCGAGGAGAGAGAGGCCTTTGGGGTTGTGTTTGATTGCTAGCAGCTCTCCCTCTCTGTTCTGAGCTCGGCTGCTTTCCGCCGGCTTCAGGGGTCTCGGAAGCTCCTTAGTTGGTGTCTGGCGCATGTTGCTCATCCTCGCTTGACCTTGGGCTCAGCCAGCAGCCTCCTGCCCAGCCAACCTGGGCAGGGTAAGGATTCGCCCACATTGCCAATCTAACAGCGCTCCCCCCCAAACCAACCCAACCCAGCCCACCGCCCATCTATCTGAGAGAATTGTCGCTACGACATCGAAATAGTAATCCTGAGTAATTCACTTTCTGTTTTCGGATGTTTAGACTCAGCCACGGTAAAGCTGGTCAGATGTATTGCAATTAAGACGAACTATTAAACTTAGGTCCAACACACACACACAAATTGCAACTCGATCTCACAATAGGCAACAACACTTTGTGCAAAAGGGTACGGTACCAACACGTCTTTCTAAATCCCATCCCCCGATATTTCTCCCTCACCATCTCAACGCTGCAATCCTCCTCAACTCAAATTAAGTACAGTGCGCGTTTTATTACAGCGACGGTAAATACAAAGGCTGTCTCTGCGTTAAGAGAGAGAAAGAGAGAGGGGTGGTGGTGGGGTGGGGAAATATTGCAAACAAGATCGCTTCCCGTTTCATGTATAAAACCTTCCAACAAAGTACCGCTGTAAAGCCAAAAAGCTCCATCAGGACAAGAAGGGGAGAGCACTTACCGCTGACAGAGGCTGTGTGTCAGTGAGAGACAGTGGTGCTTGCATCGCCGACAGGGAACACGCTGTTGCTGTCTCTGCCAGCGCGGCTCCTTCTGCGATGCCGTGATTTCTTTCTCCCCGAGACTGACTTCTTCCATCTACTTCAACGCTCCTTCTAGAGGCAGGGATCCGCAGCCCCCGAGGGTGGGCTGGAAGGAGCTTTCCTACCTGTCAGCTTCCTGATTGGTGACCACTCGGTTTTCAGGCTCTCGTTATTGACAATAGCATCCTCCTGAAACAGAGGGAGGGTTGACAGGACTGTGGGCTCTACTCTGTACGGACGGCAGGGCACTGGGAATTCTGGCTCTTTCAGACTGAGGAATTTGCAAGTGAATTCAGTGGGAGCTTACAGTGAAGTGGTTTATATGAATAGAACCTCCCCCCGCCATAAACACACACACACACAAACACAGATAGTGATGGATTGACCTCTCTGTTTGAAGTCTTAAGCAATGGCATTCTCTCCCACCTCTACACACTCCCCCCAAAGCAAAATATAATCTGCTTTCTTTCATGATCTGTGATAATAAAAGATGAAACAAACCTACAAATTGTAAACCATTTTCAGTTCAGGCACCTCCACCCCACAGAGTAGCCTTTGCAGTTCCCCAGCAGAACCAGAGATCAGCAGCTCATTGATCAAAACACTGTCTCAAAACAGCAGCCACCTCCTGGAACACAACTTGTGATTTCTTATCTTTCATTGGCAAAACATAATATACAAAAGCAAAGGAAAACAATAACATTCTGGTGATGAAAGGCTCAATTATTTTGGACACACATTGCTTCACTACTCTTAAAGAACTAATATATTCATAGAATTCTAACAAGAAAATGCTTTTGCGCTAAATGACTTACTTCAATTGCTGGTTATGTAAATATTTAGCTGTAAAGTAATCCTTGCTTTTGCTGGTTAACTCTCCGCAACACTAAAATGTGTGTGTGTGTGCAAGACAGAGACAGATAGATTGTGTGTTGGAGAATGTGTGTGAGAGAAAGCTTATACCTGTATGTGTGTGAGACAGTGTTCTTGTAAATAATGAGTACATTTGTGATTTTGTGTGTGTTTGTAAGGGTGCATTTGTATGTGTGAGAGTGTGATTATATCATAGGACATAGAACACAGAACAGTACAGCACAGGAATGGACCCTTTGGCCCACAATGTTGTGTGAAACATGACACCAAATTAAACTAATTCTTTCTGCCTGCCCTTGGTCCATATCCCTCTATTCCTTACATATTCATGTCTATCATTGTGCACACGAATGTATATGTTTTCGAATAAACCCTGTCGAGGTATCATTTTTTCTAGTATCCATCCCCTGAGCAACTGAAGCAGCAGGCTTTGAATCTCATTCACATTCCATGGGAACACTTGTCTTACTTTCCAAAGCTGGCTGGTTCCTCTCTGTGCCAGGTGAGAAAGAGCACTTTAATCCCGCCTTCTAGCTATTGCTCTGTACCTAGTAGGTTATTGCACCTCAAAGACATATCCAAGCCTTTTCTAATGCGTTTGTAATTTCTGCCAGCATTGCCATTTCAGTCACCGAGTTTCAGACTCTCATTCGTCCTTTGAATGGAAAAAGGCTCTTCGAAATGCCCTTCTAACCTTCCATCAATTACTTTAAATCGGTGCCCCTGGTTATTAAAGAACAAAGGAAATTTACAGCCCAGGAACAGACCCTTCAGCCCTCCAAGCCTGAGTGGATCCAAATGTACTGTGTAAACCTGTCGGTCAATTCCTAAGCATCTGCATCTCACTATTCCCCACCTACTCATGCATTTATCCAGACGCATCTTAAATGAATGTACCGTGCCTGCCTCTACCACCTCTGCTTCCAAATTGACCTGATAGGGGAATGTAAGACCTGCCTATCCACCCCGACTAAACCTCCTATAATTTTATCGACATCAATAAAAGTATCCACTCCCCCCCCCCCCTCACCCCCCCCCCACGACCAAACTCCCCGGTTGTATCTAATCTTCCTTACAATTAGCATGTGCTGAGTAACACTTTAATGTCACAAGGAGCTGGACATGGCAAGAACTAAAACAGGGAGCAAAGAAAAGTTAGTTTGAAAAAAAGAACTGATTTTTGAGTCAAAGCCAGCCTGTTATTTGACACTGAAGGTTGTTGCAGTATTTTCACAAATGGTCTCCGTGGAAAAGCTAACATAAGTACCAAAAAAGAATGAAACTAATTGAAAGGTCACTTGGCTTAATAGCTCATGCAGCATTACATTGATGTTAGATCATTGGCAGAGTCCATAGCATTTAAAAGAATATTCCTATTAGTTGAATAGCAGATGATAATCCAAAACAGTTCGGCAGTATTTAATTGGAGTCACTCCTGTTATTACAGTTTTATGTGTATGCGGCTTTTTATTGGAGATATACTTCCTGGCTTGCTCTCCCACTAAAAACTATCAGCCCACTCCTTTCTGTTCTGTGGTACAATTGTTTTATAGCAACTGCACAGGTTGTCTTAAAAACTTTTCTCTTGACTATTGTTTTGCTGCTGGAAGCCATGCATTCTCCAATAGTTACAAACAATCCACCCAGCAATAACACAAAATAAGGTTTGATTGGGTCAGAAGGACAGGCTGGTGTCTCAAAAACCATGTCAAGCACCTATGCCAATGAGAGGTAAACCTCATATAGAAGTACGGATCACAGCCACCTGTTTTATAGCTTGGTGCTGCTTCCAGAAGTACCAGCTAAATTATTGTCAACATCTATATTAAAGACTTAACAACTATACTTACTGATTCACAAGGTATGGGCGTCACTGGCTTTGCCAGTATTTATTGCTCATCCATAATTGCCCTTGAGAAAGTGGTGATTTGCTTCTTGAGCTGTTGCAGTCCTTGGGGTAGAGGGGGCATCCATAATGGTGTTAATGGAGGAATTTTAGGATTTTATGAATTCTGGGGGCATATCTCTAAGGTGCGAGGAGAAAGACTTAAAAAGGACATGAGGGACAACCTTTTTACAGAGGGAGTGGCTCGTGTGTGGAATGAACTCCCAGAGGAAGCAATAGATGCTGTTACAGTTACACCATTTAAAAGATATTTGGATAAGTACATGAATAGGAAAGGGATATAGGCTAAGCACAGGCAGATGGGACTAGTTTAGTTTGGGATTATGATTGGCATGGACTGGTTGAACTAAAGGATTTGTTTCCATGCCGTATGGCTGTATGACTCTATGATTTTATCCCGATAACAGTGAAGGAATGGTGATATGGTTCCAAATCAGGGTGGTGTGTGACCTGAAGAGGAACATACACATGGTTGCCTTCCCATGTATCTTCTGATGTTAAGTGCATATATAGATGTTAACTCTTGTTTTATGCAATCTTTGGGCTGGGTTTGGATTCCCTGAAGTGACTTGAAGAAGAATTCCTTCCGCCTGTGAACCCTGCATTTTGTTTTGACTTTCCTCACAATTACATGGCTGAGGCTACATGTGGAAAGTGAGATTGGGGAAGAGAATGTTGCATGTTATGTTGCACCATTAAATGGGACAGTCTTGATGAAACTGACTAAAGTATTTCTCGTGCATTGTCTTTGGAGCTGCTACCAATAGTAACTCCAATGAAATGAGGGCAACATTGAACCCCTGTTCAGTGAATATTATTGTACCATGTATGAATTCACCATATAAACTCAGTTATTGAGTACATTCAAGGTGTACCTTTGTATGTTTAGTCCAATCACTTTATATAGGCAGCTTTTATTATTTAGGGGATGTGCCAAAACATAACAACAATGTGGATCAGTTTTCATTTTAGAAACCTTTCCACAGAACAACAGAAGTTTCTTGAGAAGGGTTAATGGTCTGGAATCATTCCCTTTTTTTCTTTTTCCACAGATGAGGCCAGACCCGCTGAGTTGCTCCAGCCATTTCTGTTAATGTTTCAGATTTCCAGAAATTGAAGTTCTTTGTTTTATTGTAACGGTATTGTCGGAGTTAGTTCTTTACTCTCATTGCTGAATGAATGAATGCTTCAGGCAAATAACTGTAATGAAAGTTTGGAATTATTAATTAGAGAACATTTAGGAATGGAGGTTACTCAATGGAAGAAATTGGCTGTACTCATCAGAGAGGATTTGATTGGCTAAGCAGCATGCTAACATGATCTGTGACATCAACATTTTCCAATGAATAAGCAATGGATAAGATTTGTTACTAATGTGAACATTGACCTAGTTAGTATATTTATAAAGCTGCACACATCTTAAGGAAAATTTAGTAAATAACAATAACTTCTGGCTTGTTCAACTGGATATATTAAGAATGAAAAAAATTGATTTTACACATTGACATTTGATGCAAAGATCTGATCTTGGCCTTTTTGGTGATAAAGTGATGCCCATTGCAGCAGTGGAGTGATTTGCCATTGGAACAACCCCATGACTGTAGTCTTTAGTGGAACCTATAAAGCCTCTGGGCTCATAAAACTCATCAGGATTTCTGCTCCTGGTTGCTACATGAGACCCCTGCTTCTGTATAAATATGATCTTGAAGAAATGAAAGACCCTCCTCACCCAGTGCCTGAGGGGACAGTGTCCAGCTGGGAATAGCTAGCTCGACAATCACCTGCCGAGACTGAGGTTGTCATAGACTGAGATGGCTCTGTATGGCCCAGTGCCACCCAGAGTAGAGCAGTTTAAACATAAATGAAAATGATTGGTGTTGAATTGGGTTGATTGACCACACAAGTGAGCAGCTGTTTTGTTGAGAAACACAAGTAGTGAAATAAATATCAAAATGGGCTTGAATTGTTTAACACACACATTTACTATTTGTCCAGTAAAGTAAGAAGTGAATGGGGCTTGTAATATTGTAAGTGCATTCATATTCTCAGGGGAGATGATGGCATTGTGGTAATGTCACTGGACGAGTCATCTCGACTCACAGGCTAATGCTCTGGGGTCATAGATTCAAATCCTGGAAGCAGATGAAACGTAAATGCAATAATGTATCTGAAATTGAAAGCTAGTCTGGGTAATGGTGTTAGAATGCAGAGCAAGAACTGAGCTCTGTGATTAACTGCATGGCCTTGAAAGAATTGGGGGTTGCTTATGTTGGTCTGTTGTAGGTCAGGATGCTTGCTACATGCAATGTCTTGATGCTGTGTCCAGACAGGTTGAGAGAAAGATGATTTTTCAGGAGCATGAGAATACGTGAGGAAACTCAACACATCTTGCAGCATAAATGGAGACATAAGCAGAGTTAATGTTTTGAGTCCGATAACACTCTTCTACAAGACTCCAATGTATTTTTGTCGGCCTGTGTGTACATTTAGAAAGGGTTTAGAAGGGGCTTAGAGTTTTAACTTGTAAAATTGTTTGTTACGATTTCATAGCCTTTTATCTGTGGTTAGAATCCATTTATTTGTAACAACGAGTAGTTTTTGTTCAGTATTGAAACCGGCTCCATGTTTTTTATAACCGGAGTCTATCAGACTGGTATACTGGGACTCTGTGTACTTGGATCAAAGTTTTAACTTTTGTGCCGATTCCTGGGATAATGGGGCTTGATTTCCAGATCACTACCCCAGTGAGGCCTGACAGTGAGAGCTATGCTGCTACAAAAATCTCAGATTCCCTTTGCATAGCAAGAAAAATGACAACATGTTGCCCATTTCTAATACCAGCTCTTGTTGGAAAAGTACAAACTGGAAAAGATTGAGTAACAACAAAGTGGGGTTCATCTATAATTAGGTTTAAAGCTACTAATAGATCATAATACTCACACTCTAAGTGAGTGGCTGTTTAGGTGGCCTAATACCTAAAGGTATCTATCAGTAAATGCAACCAAGGGATGCCAGATTGTTTTAAAAGTCCACCTAGTTCGCTAATGGCCTTTAAGGAAATAAATCTACCATCCTACACGACACTGGTTGAGGAAGCAGGAGACGTTACCCAGACTGTGCTGAAAGGGAAAGAATTTCAATTGCTAGACAAATTTAAAATTGAATATGGTAGAAGTATTGGATAGTCTGTCTGATTGTGAACCTGACAACACCCAAGGACTGCATGAGGTGCACCTAAAGGTACTGAGGGAGCAAAGAACAATCCAGCACACAAACAGGCCCTTCGGCCCACCATGACTGCACTGACACATGATGCCTTTCCAAATTAAAAGCCTTCCCCACTATACAATCTGGATTCTTCTATCCCCTGCATATTCATGTACCTGTCAAGATGCCTTTTAAACATTGATGTTGTATCTGCCTCCATTACCTCCTCCAGCAGTCTATTCACTCTCTATAAAGCCTTGTCTCTCACATCTCCTTTAAACTTATCCACTTTTACCTTAAACCTATGTCCTCTGGCAACTGACATTTCTACCCTGGGAAAAAGACTCCAACTATCCATACTATCCTTGCCTCTCATAAGCTTTTAAACCTCTTTCAGACTGCCCCTCATCCTTCGGCATTCAAGTGAAAACTAATCAATTGCACCTCATAGCTAATACGCTCCAAACCAGGCAACGTCCTGGTAAACTGTTTCCGTACCCTCTCCAAAGTCTCTATGTCCTTCTGGTATTGTGGCAACCAGAATTATATACAATATTCCGAATGTGGACTAATTAAAGTTCCATACCGCTGCAGCATGACTGGCCAATTTTTATACTCTTTGCTCCAATCGATGAAGGTAAACATGCAAATACCTTCTTGACCACCTTATCCTCTTATGTTGCCACATTCAGGGAACTGTGGACCTGAACACCATGATGTTGATACTTCAAAGGGCACTGTCATTTATTGTATATTTCCCTTTTTCATTAGATCTTCCAAAATGTATCACCTTGCGTTTGTCCGGGTTAAACTCCATTTACCATTTATCCAATGAAATCTCCGGCCCATCTATATCCTGCTGTATCCTTTTGCAATCCTCCTCACTATCACCAGCTACCCTGAACTTTGTGTCATCTGCAAACTTTCTAATCATCCCACGTACATTCTCCATCAAATCATTTATATATATTGCAAACAACAGACATCCCAGTACTGATCGCTGTGTAACACCACTGGCCTCAGATCTCCAGTCAGAAAAATACTTTTCCACTGTTACTCTCTCTTCTACAACCAAGCCAGTTCTGTGTCCTTCTTGCCAGATCACCACGGATCCCATTTGACTTCGCCTTCTGTGTCAGCCTGCTATGAGAGGCCTTGTCAAAAGTCTTGCTAAAATCGTACAGACAATATCTACCACCCTGGCCTCATCAATCATCTTTGTCAATTTTTCAAAACACTCAATGAAGTTTGTAAGACATGATCTTCCCTGCACAAAACCTCCCTGCCTATCACAGTAAGAGTAGAAATTGCAGAGGTACCGGTAATAGTTGATCAGAGGTAGTGATCCACTGGACTCATGATTTGTAAATGTTGCACCCTTGTTCACAAGGGGGTGTATGGTTAAGCCCAACAACTACACACCAGTCAATTTAACCTTGGTGGCTGAAACAATAACTGAGGACGAAATTAATAAGCACTTGGACAAATGCAGGCTAATTAAGGAAAATCATGCTTACCTAACTTACTTGAGATTTTTGATACAGCAAAATAGAGGGTTGTTGAGGGTGGACTTCGAAAAGGAACTTGATGCCTTGTTGCACTGCAGATTTCATGAAATAAGTTAATAAGAATAAAAGGAACAGTAACTACATGGATACAAAATTAGTCGAGTGACAGGGAAACTGAGGGCAATAGATGATGGGTGTTATTTTGGGTAGGGCAAAGTTTGTAGTGGAGTCCTCAATGGGTTAGTATTGGGACACTTGTTTTTCCTGATATATGTTAATGAACTGAACCTTGGTGTGCAGGGAATAATCTTAAAAAACGCCAGTGATGCACAATTTGCAAACATGTAAACTGTGAGAACAGCAGTACAGAAATTCAAAAGACGTAGACAACAAGGCAAAGTGGGCAACAAGGCCACAATCAAGGTTCAGTGTGATATATTTTGTTGTAAAGTATAGCAAGGGGCAATATAATGTAAGAGGGTGAAGGAGTATAAGGACCTGGGAGTACATCTAAATAATTTATTTTTGTTGCAGGACTGTGGGAGAGCAGCAAATGAAACATGCAGTATTCTAGGCTCTATTCATATAGGCATAGAGTACAAGAACAAAAAAATGATGTGCAATGTATTAAACACAGTAATTTGGTGTTAGCTGGAGTATTGCAGCTTATCTGGGAGAAAGTGAGGACTGCAGATGCTGGAGATCAGAGCTGAAAATGTGTTGCTGGAAAAGCGCAGCAGGTCAGGCAGCATCCAAGGAGTATGAGAATCGACGTTTCGGGCATGAGCCCTTCAGCTTATCTGGTCACCACACTTTAGAAGGACATAAAGCATTGGGTTTGCAGGAATTCATTCCCTACTGTATGGAAACAGGCCATTTGGCCCAACAAGTCCACACTGACCTTCTGAAGAGTAACCCACCCAGACCCATTTCCCTACTCTATATTTACTCCTGACCAATACACCTAACACTATGAGTAATTTAGCATGGCCAATTCACCTGACCTGCATATCTTTGGATTGTGGGAGGAAAGGAGAGAACATGCAATCTCCACACAGACAGTCGCCTGAGGTGGGAATTGAGCCTGGGTCCTGGGTACAGTGAGGCAGCTGTCCAAACCACTAAGCCACCATGCTATCCTAAATGGCTCCAGGGATGAGGAATTGTGAAAATCGATTGAAGAAGCTGGGACTGTTCTCCCTGGATGAGAGAACACTGAGAGGAGATCTGGTCAAAGTATTCAAAACCATGTGCAATTTGGACAGTTTTTAGGGAGAAAATGTTTCAACTCATAAAAGGGTTAGGAATGAAAGGTGCAGAATTAAAGATACCTGTATGAGTGAAAACGTTATAATGAAAAGCACTGATTGAGTTTAGGGTCTGGAATGCATTGCCTGAGGGTGGGGTGGAGGCAGATTCAATTGGATCCATTTCAAGGGGATTGCTGCAGTTATTTGGAAATGTGTAATGCTCAGGTTTATGATGGAGAACATTCTACTCATCCAGTTTGTTCTCTCACGCAATTACATCCTGGTTGATTTGTACCTTGACTCCATTTACCTGCCTTGACTGTGGAACCATTAACACTCTTTACCCAACAATATTGAAATGTTGAATTGACCTCCTTAACCGTAACAGATTTTGGGGCCAAGTGTTCCAGGTTCCACTCCCTTTTGTTGCAAAGAAGTGATTTGTCACCTTACCTTGAGCCAGCCTTATTCTTTTTTTAAGCCTATGTCCTCTTATTCAGGAATATCCTACCAGAGAAAATAATTTCTCATTATCTACCCGAATCAATTCTTTAATCATCTTCAATTAATTAGATCAACTGCAAACTGTTGATACTGGAGTTACACAAATCTAGTCTTTGCAACCCCTCTTGTAACTTTGGTTCCCTTCGGCTAATATATCTGTCCTGAATTGTGACACCTTCAACAAAACTCAGTGCTGAGGTAGAGTTTGCGCTGAAACAACACTTTTGTATTCCAATCCCTTCAGCTGAACGGCCAATATTCCATTTGCCTTGATTACTTTATATCCCCAGGCATTCACAGCTTGTGTGCATGGACATCAGGTCCCTTGTATGGTGCCTTCTTGCGAAGTTAACAACCTTATCTTTGTAAGATCACAGGAACAAGTGGCAGTAGTTACAGTTTAGTGTTGCTATAACTGATATACAGAGTGTAATAAACAGGGATTGGGAGACTGGCTGGAGATACATATGTTAAGAAGTAAATCACACAATATATTGCTCAGAACATCATCCATCACTTCCCACATAGCTCTCGAGATCTTGCTAAACCTTCTCTTTATGCATAATTAACCTAAAATGGTATAATGATGAAGAATTTGAAACTATAATCCCCTTTGTTCCATGATACACAAATTTAAATTAACCATCTGAAGCATTTTGTAGTTATCCCACTTTCGGATATGTAGCACCTTTAAATATTTATTATTTTCTAAGTGTCTTTGCAGAGAAAAAATTTTTTCCAACATGCACACAAAAAAGACATGCAACAGTGTACTATAAACCTGAAAACAGCCACATAGGCCCAGAAGACTGGGATGAAGGAATTGGTCCATAGGGAGAGATAAGAGCTTATTTTCCCTGGAGTTTAGAAAGAGGAGATGTAATCTCATTGAAATATGTAATGCTCATTAAAAGCAAATTCTGAGAGATATCCCTGCATGCGTGGAATTCAGAATATGGAGTTACAGTCTCAGAATAAGGGGTTGGCCATTTAGAACTGAGATTATGGGAAAATTAGAATTGTAGAATCCTCATTGTGCGGAAGCAGGCCATTCAGTCTATTAAGTCCACACCAACCCTCCGGAGAGCATCCCACCCAAACCAACTCGTCTCCGCATTTCCCCTGACTAATGAACCAAACCTACACATCCCTGAACACTATGGGTAATTTCCCATGGCCAATCCACCTAAGCTGCACATGTTTGGACTGTGGAAGGAAACCAGAGCACCCGGAGGAAAGCAACACAGACACGGGGAGAATGTGCAAACTTCACACAGTCACCCGGGATGGAATCAAACCCCGGTCCCTGGTTCTGTAAGGCAGCAATGTTAACCATTGAGCCATTTGCCACCCTAACTACCCATTGAAAAGATAGTGGATATTTGGAATGCATGAGATCTAAAGTTGCTCATGTTGACCCTATTAAAAATAAATATCGCTAAAGCTTGGCTATAAAGGAAATTAAGAATTATGGGAATGATGCAGGCAAGTGGGAGTGAACATGAAGACCACTGAATAATCACACTGAATAATCACATTGAATAATCACATTGAATAATCACATTGATGAGGGACATAACTTACTTCAGCTCCTATTTCATCTACATAACAAAGATATTGTTTTACTAAAGAAAAGGTGTCACTTTAAAAGTAATCATATGCAATGGATATTACCATTACTAATCAAAGTTTGGGCTTGCAACAATAGACAATCATAAAAAATCTTCAAGAATACAATTTACTTTATGAAGAAGACTGTGACTGTGAATAATGATGGAACAGGTTACTTTATGGATGAAGGAATGTTATGTGCTTTAACACATTTTGTGTCCTATGACCTACAATTAGAATTTGGAATGATGTAGACCAGAACTGTGAATTATCAGTCAATAAAAAACCCCAAATTCAATTTTTGTCTGACTTTTTAACATTCAGTCTACAACATTCTACCAGCTCACGTTTTCTGATCTATTATCCTCAAATGTACAGGGATATGAAAGCTGTTCTGATCAAGGAGATTGTCTTTCAGTTCAAAAAGAGGGCAGTTGTTCATTTACAGATTCTCTTTTCTGGGGGCGGAGTATAATATGTCAAGCTAGTTTTGAGGTATGGTCACGCATGCTCTCCACTGGTGCCTCAGAACCGCGGGTAAGTCAGTCATCCATAACAGCAGTCATTAGGAAACTCATAGCCTAACATCAAGAATGAACTCAAAGGCTATGCTCATCAAGTATTTGGCTCACTGCTGTTAATTTAGTGCTCAGATCTATCTGACGCTATAAAGAATATAAACACCACCTGCTTGTTGCTGAAGCCCTTGATTAAATAATGCATATTTCTGTAATCTTCATTAACTAGCAAGGTTAAATAGAGGATAAATCATCTATGACAGTGAGTGACAGGGGTTTGCTCTCTGGCATGAATGAACCGTGACTCAGGACAGGCATAAAAATAAGGAATGACTGAACTTCATCACTGTGATGTTCTGCTTTGTTTTTGCAGCTCAAATCTCAGGCAGGCAATGTAACTCTCACTAACACACACCGATTTTCAGTTTTCAAACACTGCCCTGGAGTTATCATTAAGCCAGATTTGTTATCTTATTTTCAACCTCAAAAATGTACAATAGCAGAGCCATGTGACAGAGGATGCATTGCAATACAAATTTTGACAAAACACTTAAACAAAGAGAAATTCCAGTCATTAAGAACCAAAATACTACACTGAAATAAAAGACAAATACTGTAGATGCTGGAAATCTGAAACAAGCACAGAATATGCATTGTAATGTTGCTTTTTTTTCTTTCTGATACTTCAGAGCATTGCCTTTATTGTAATGTAGGAAAACATTCATATCTGCACAGCAAGCTTCCACAAACAGTAACCACATAATCGGTTGCTGGCAAGAAGCAGGTATTAACCAGGGCACTGGGAATAACATTTCAGTAGCAATTATAAAATAGCACTTATAAAGCATACGTACAGGTCTAACTCATTTTGGTTATTGGGAAAACCAGTAAAATCAATACTTTCATTTCCAAGTATGACCAGTTTTATTACTGGTATTTGCCTCTGCTGTTTAAGGCACTTCATTAACTGTGAAATGCTTTAAGTAAAAAAATCACACAACATCAGGTTATAGTCCAACAGGTTTATTTGAAAGCACGAGAGCTTGTGATTTCAAATAAACTTATTGGACTATAACCTGGTGTCATGTGATTTTTGACTTTGCTCACTCCAGTCCAACACTGGCACCTCCACATTATGGGATGCTTTGGGAGATTTTGAGGTCACAAAATGTGTTTGTTTTCTGATAGTAGACTGATGTTCCCACAATGTTCTTCAAATCTGTGCATTCTGGGAGGACAGAGGGCACCTTTGGTTTAAACTCTCCCCTGAAAGATTTTTGAGGAATGCCAGTTTAGATAAAGCACATAGAGGAGCCTGAGTACAGATAAGACTCACAACCTTTTGATTCAGAGGTATGTCTTTTCAATATCTTTGTAAAAGCAACCAATAGCAGAGAAGTGACAAAATTAAAGCACTGCTTGCAACCTTGACATCATATTTCACCCTGAGGTGAGCTGTTGACCATATATTGCTGCCATCACTGAGTCTGCTTATTTCCTATGCTGTCATAAAGTTTGACTCCATACCCACCTCAGCTGTTCTGTTGCTGAAGCTCTTATTCTCGCTTTGGCCACCTCCACACTTGACTATTCTAACTCATTGTTGACCAACTTTCTCATCCTATTGTCTCTAAACTGAAGACTATCCCCTTAGTTGCACCAAAGTTTGAACCCTACTATGCTCACACTGGTTAAACAAAACCTTCACTTTAAAATTCTCTTCTCTGTTTTCAAAACCTTCTATCCAGAACAAGAGGGCATCGGTTTAGGGTGAGAGGGGAAAGAGACCTAGGAGGCAACTTTTTCACACAAAGGGGAGTGTATGTATGGAACGAGCTGCCAGAGGAAGTGGTTAAAGCTGGTACAATTGCAACATTTAAAAGGCACCTGGATGGATATATGAATAGGAAGGATTTGGAGGGATATGGGCCAAGTGCTGGCATATGGGATGAGATTTAGTTAAGATATTTGGTAATGGATAGGTTGTACTGAAGGGTCTGTTTCTGTGCTGTGCATCTCTATCACTCTCTTACGTTATGTCCCCACTCTTTGCTGGTCTTCTCCAGCTCTGAAATATCTGTGCTCATTAAATTCAGATCTCTTGAGCATCCCCTATTTTAATTTCTCCACAATTGGCACCTGTGTCTTTAAATGCCTATGTCCTATTCCTAGGAATGTCCTGCCTAAACCTATATATCTTTCTGCCTCTTTTTCTTCCTTTGAGGTATTTCTTAAACTCAACTCTTTTGCTCATCTTTAGGCCTCTTCCCCTAATATCACTTTACGTATCTCAGCATCATTTGGTGCTTCAGAACATCCTGAGAAATGCCTTGGGAGGTTTCTCATACTCTAAGGTTCTATGCAAATTCACATTTCAATTGTTGTAGGGATGGACTCACCCTCATTGAATTCAGATGAAGTTAGAGAGTTAGTGTGTGCACCAGTTAAATTTGAGTCACTTTTTATGCATTTCTCTCTGAAATAATTCAACTTGTTCAGTAACTTTACATGGGAATTCAATCATTCTAAGGATGTAGGATGACTAGAAAAATAATATGATTTTGACTTGACTGATTCAGATCTGGAGTCCCACCAGTCACGATCAACCCTCTATTTGACTTCAGCAGTCGGGTGATGAAAGAAACAGCGAGAGGCTAATCTTTACACATTCCTAAACATTTATTTACAAAGACATACATTGCAAGCATGCACTTCCAAATGCACCAACTACAATTTCATCTAATTCTGTACATAGGGTAGTGCTCACTAACCTGAATACAGTTAAACATCCAATTGATATATAAGCAATAAAGTCAACTGATCTGTAGATATCCACAGATGCACACTCATCATTAGGCTACTTCTATATAAAGTGGGTCCTAATGAGGTTTAGGTTAAAATTGATACATAGTGACCTTAATATCTATGTGAATTGGAGCATTCATGTAACAATTGGATAATTTAGCTGGATGTTCCACTTATTCTGCAGAAATACAAACTGTATTTGATAAATGGGTCCCAAGCCAGATGGTGAAGTATGAAGCTAAACACAGATTTTTTTTTTGATTGTTTGATTAGTTACAGAATGCAGCATTACATATGCCTGCTTCCTAACAATCAGCTCAACTCTGGAGGCAATGGCCTCATGGTATTACCGTTGGCCTCGTTAATCCAGAGACTCAGGTAATGATCTGAGGACCTAGGTTTAAATCCCACCATGGCAGAAGGTGGAATTTGAATTCGCTTTTAAAAAAATCTGGAGTTAAGAGTCTGATGATGACAATGAATCCATTGTCAATTTTTTGAAAACCCCATCTGGTTCACTAATGTCCTTTAGGGAAGGAAGCCACCGTCCTTACCTGGTCTGGACTACATGTGACTCCAGACCCACAGCGATGTGGTTGACTCATAACTGGCCCCTGGGCAATAAGGGATGGGTAATAAGTGTTGACCTGGCTAACAATGCTGTCATCCTGTGAATGAATTAAGGAAAAAAAGACTATGTCTCAGCAGGCTCTCTTGATATGTGCTCAAGTACTTAACCAATCAATCCCCTGACCCTGTTTATCCTTAACAAACTATTGTTTCATGTATTAGAACTTGAGAAAGGTATCGTTTCACGTTTTCTCTTCATTATATCAAAAATAATATTTCCCATGCTCTGCTTCATGTTTATTGGATCACATGTCGAGGTCAGCAGTGAAAGATGTCTACTTTCCATTCATGAGACATGCAGGTGGTCAGGGAGCTTTCTTAAGCTTTTGAGCAGAGTCTTGTTCTTTTTGGATGTTTCATCTAAGACAGTGATCTTGACAGAGGATCTACAATATGTGTGAGGAAGGTATGCAATAGTGTGATTCATCAAGTAATTGAAGAATCCTACTGAAGTTCTTAGAATTTAAGCCAGGACTGGGATGGCATGGTGGCTCAATGGTTATCACTGCTGCCTCACAGCAGCATGGACCCAAGTATGATCCCAGCCTTGGGGGACTGTCTGTGTGAAGTTGGCACATTCTCCTTGCGTGGGTTTCCTCTGGGTGTTCCAGTTTTCTTCCACAGTCCAAAGATGTGCAGGTTAAATGGATTAGCCATGAGAAATGCAGGGCTAAAGGGTAGGGCATGTGTGGGACTAGGTGGGATGCTCTTCAGAGGTTTGTTGTGGACTTGATGGGTTGAATGGCCTTCTTCCACACAGTAGGAATTCTATGAATCTTAAAATTATTTTGACTCATGTACTTTGTGTAAAATAAAAAATAAGGAAACAAAGAAAGATCAAGGAGGAAAGATAAAATGAATAGACAAAAGAAAAAGAGCAAATCTCCAAAACTAATTCCATTCTGAAGGAACGAAGCTTCGTTTTGTAAAATTAAATTTTCAAGAATGGAGATGCTGTGTATGAGTATTAAAGAGCATCAGAGAGTTCAATATGTACTTACACTTTAATTGACAAGCCCTCACTTTTGTGGCATATCTAGTGGGGAACGACTTGGGTAAATGCTGCCAATGGCAGCCTAACCCCATTTCAATGCAGGCTCACATAGCCAGGTAACAGTGTAGTGAAGCTCATGGAGGAGTAGGGAAAATTGAACAGCAATTCCTGGAATATCACATCTAACTATGCATCGGCACAGTCTCTGGTTCATTCAGCAATTATAGTGAGTCATGATAGATTTGCCATCAGTCTCAACACAAAATATAAACCCAGGTTTCTACAGAAACCAACATAAAGTCTTTGACTTGCCTCAGCTCAGCAGATTAGAAAAGAGTGACAAACTTTATATGAAGTATTTGCATTATTTAATGGCTTACTTTTAACTGCATATATAATTAATAGGAAAGGACATCTTAAAAGGTGAGCAGTTCAAATGACAAGTTCCATCTCCTACTGTGTAAAGTTATTTAAAAACTGCAGTGCTCTTTTGTTTAGTCATCCATTTCATTATGCAACAGGTGAACAGATGTTCTGTGACAGGGGAAGCTCTTTGCAAAATGTCTGCTCCTTGCAATTGGCGTCAATGAGACTGTTGCATTTAAGAAGGCAGTAGTACAAATTTTTAATTACTATTTTATGTCTACATTTGCATATTCATACATGCCAACTTAGAAAATTAGCAAAAAAGCTGGTCAACAGCTGACACAGCCTTCAGAAAGCTGACAACTCAAAAATGTCTCGATAATAAGCTACGTGAAAGCAACACTGCAAGTGCACAGGGACTTGGATTTGAGCTGTGAGCATTTTGAGCATCCATTCACTCACACAGAAGGAGAAAAGAAACGAGGAGAAAAGCAAATCCTTGCACTTAAGCAGCTTTTTGGGTGTCCCAAAGTACTTGACAGTCAATGAAATCCTTTCGAAAAGTAGTCACTGTTGTAACGTAGGCATATGTGGGCATGTGAAAGCCTGAAATAGAAAGTAAACCTTTTCAGTTTATGTTCTTTGATGAGCAATTGCATCATACAGTGCCAGTTTTTACAGGCTGTTCATTTCCAGCTGAGGCCTAAAGTTGGAGGGCAGGAAGTGCAGATAAGTTCACAACTGGAATTGTGCTGCATCAGAAGTTGGTTAAAGGCAAACCAAAAGCCCTTGTCACTCATTGCCTGTGCAGGCTGTGGCTGGCACTTGCTTCTGCTTGGATCTTCTTTTGTTAGAGTTCATACAGTTTTACGTCATGGAAAGAGGTCTTTTCGCCCATCAGGTCTGTTCTGGTAGTTGAGCACCAATTTACTCTCATCCCATTTTCTAGCACTTGGCCTGTAGTCATACATAATACAGCACTATAAATGTATCTCAGTACTATTTAAATGTGATCATTCCAGCCTCTGCCATCCCTTCAGGCAATGAGTTTCAAATATCCACAAAAAAGTCTACCATCAATCCCATCTAGACCTCTTGTCTACTCCCTTAAACTTATGCTAAAAAAAAAGAACTGCAGATGTCGGAAGTCCGAAACAAAAACACAGAAATTGATGGAGAAGTTTAGCAGGTCTGAAGCATCTGTGAAGAGAAACAGAGTCAATGTTTCCGTGACTCATCATCAGAAGTGGACTTGACACGTTAACTCTGCCCTCTCTCCACAGATTCTGCTGAGATTTCCAGCAATTTCTGTTTTTGTTTCTTAAAGCAATGCCCTCCCCATCCCCGGTTATTGATCCTTGTATTAAGGGCAGAAGTGTCTCCCTATCTGTACCCCTCATAATTGTGTAGACTTCAGTAAGGTCTCCCTCAACCTTCTCTGCTCAAAGGGAAGCTATCTCAGCTGATCTCAGTCTGTCTTCATAGCAAGCAGCATCCTGGTGAATCTCCTCTGTACCCTCTCCAATGCAATCACATCCTGTCTATATTGTGGTGACCAGAACTGCATACAGTTTACCAGCTGTGGCTGAATTAACAAAGCTGCCACCAAAGCTTCTTGGAGTAACTGTCTATAGAACTTAACCCTAGACTTAGGGCTACGTAGGCCTCATGACTAACATTTTGGAAATAACAATGTCTCTTACCTAGTGTAATGCAGGTAACTGATCTTAAGCAGATATAACTTGTTATTGCAATAACATTTTATCATCATAGAATCCTTAAAATGTGGAAACAGGTCATTTAGCCCATCAAGCCAACACCAACCTTCCAAACAACATCCCACCCAAAGACAACATAGCCCTGCATTCCCCATGGCCAATCCTCCTAACCTGCACATCTTTGGACTGTGGGAGGAAACCCTCACATACTCAGGGAGAATGTACAAATTCCACACAGTCAGTTGAGGGTGAAACCCAGATCTCTGGTTCTGTGAGTTAGCAGTGTTAACCATGTCCCTGCAATAAACAAATTCTTGTTACTTAAGCACTTGGGTTTTCTCCTGAAGACTGATTAGTTGTTAATCCTTCACCACTTCAACCTAACAATCCCCATCCAGTATATTACAACAAGGTATTCAATGAAGATCCTAGCAGAACCAAGTGCCAGCTGTACACATCTCCTACAATATCCCTCACTTTTGATCCAAAACTGTTCCCAATACTTGAATCACTAGACTCTCTTGACTGGGACACCTTGTTGAAGATGAGGAGTGTATTACGTTGGCGACAATTGATTTTGCACATTCTAATTTGCACATTTCCAACTATTATGGAGCATGAAAGTTGAATTTTTTCCATTCAAAAAGAGAGAAGTTTGTTTGCCCGAGGAAATGTATTCTTTATTCCTGCTTTGACAATTCATCATTATCCTGTATGTTTTATCTCAGTAGCAGCAGATGACCTATCACTGGGACAATTGTTTTGTTAAAGATTTCTTTAAAAGAAAGAGAGGCCAGAAAATAAATAAGGAATTCAAACTCTGTGTTATTTATCAATGATCACATCAGCAACAGTTATATATAGCAATTTTTAACACTCATTATTTACAAAGTTGCTTTGCCAATAAATGGCTCATTTTTAGGCACTGTGATATACAACCTATGTTTATGATTGCTGCATTAATTTTCATGCATTCTTATTGTTTTTCCCTTCAATTTCATTCTCAGATTGCTGACACTTATTTTGGATTGTTAGCTATCCTGAAAATGTGCAGTAAGTGTCTTGGCCAGGCTATCCAATGTGAAAAGCCTTCTCAAACCAATGCAGTTGGCTGATTCTCTGAACAGTGGTCTGTGAGGTTGGCAGTTGTGGGCAGGAGCTGATTCAAGCAAATTGAACGCTGATGCAAAGGCAATGCAACATACAAACCGGAGTGGTGTTGTTTGCAACACGACCAAATTCAAAATGCCCAAATTAGTCTTATTTAATTATTTGTGTCAGTGTTGGAATAACAGAAATAATGCAAACAAGAGCAACAATTTTGCATATATATAATGCCTTTAATCACAACATGTCTCAAGGTATTTCAGAGGAGTATTATCAAGCAGGATGAGACACTGAGTCACACAAAGAGAAGTTAGATTTGATTTCCCAACAGTTTTGTCAAAGAGGTAGGCTTTACTGAGCAACTTCAAGAAAGAATTGGAAGTGTGGAGATGGTGAAGTTTAGAGAGCAATTTCTGGAGCTTAGGGCCAAGACAGCTGTATGCCAAGTAATCAGTGATGGGGAGATTAAAATAACATTACTTGCAGAAATGCCAGAATTCCATTCGGTGAAGATATCTAGAAAGGTGGTGAGTAGATTATTAGTCAGCGCATTGCATAGGAAAGAATTACAAATGCCAGACATTACCAATAGTTACACATTGAACTGTTTGTGTACTTCTATGATAGAATGGTTTTCGGGTTTGGAGGAGAACTAACTAGTAATTCTGCCCGGATTAAAGGGCCATATGAATTATGTTGCCATGGAGATGAGCTTTGCGGAGGAAAGCATCCATAGCAAAGCCATTCAAATGTTAAGTGACAGGGTTTCTGAAGTACCCCTGAAACACACAGGTACAAGTCACTTGAGTCACCTGACTGCAAAAGAGAAAATTATAGATCCAGCTAGTCCTGCACCTGAAGGAGGGACAATGCTGAGTGCCTTGTTCATCCCACACACTCAGGTAGGGACTGAATCATTCATGTGAGCATCAAAAAGGCAAGAAGTTTCACCAATGAAGGAATCTCCAGTGTAACCCACACACTGAAAGCCTGTTCTGCAATTGGAATGTATCTGGCTGAGAAACAAAAATGGAATCTGGCCACTGGGAGTGCAGAATCACTTTGGATTGAATTTGGGAGATTGAAGTATCTGCTTAAGTAGCAGTGCACAGTATAACCACAAGGAAACATCTTTGGTTATGTTGAAAGCTAAATGAGAAATGTATTTTCTATAGTTTGAAATATAAGTTACTTACAAAATTGTATTTAGCCAATCTTAGGGGAGGCAATGGCCTAGAATCATTACCGGTGGACTGTTAAACCAGAGACCCAGATAATGTTCTGGGGACCCAGGTGCCACAGGATTCTGCCACAGGGTGGAATACAAATTCAGTAAATATCTGGGATTAAGCATTTAATGATGACCATGAATCCTTTGTCAATTTTTTGAAAACCCCATCTGGTTCACTAATGTCCTTTAGGGAAGGAAACTGTCATCCTTACCTGGTCTGGCCTACATGTGACTCCAGACCCACAGCGATGTGGTTGGGTCTTAGCTGCCCTCTGGGTAATTGGGGATGAGCAATAAATTCTGCCTTGCCGAGGATGGCCACATCCTGTGAATGAATGAAGAAATATTGTTTTTGGATTGTTAATTGTGATAAAAGCCATAAAACTTGAAATCTTGCATGATCCTTTCAGTCAGTCACTAGAAATTTGAATATCTTTCTTTTAAAGTTACTGATCTTCACAGGGATTGAAACAGTTTTGAAAGTACTTATTGGAGATATGCATTTGGCTTAATTAAGGATTGAGATTCGGATTGATCGGTTTCTCTTCCTCGGGGTAAAGGATAGAAATCAGCAAATGTGAAGAGAAAAGCGCCACTACCAAATGGTAGGTTAACGAGAGAAACATCTGTCAGAGGTCTGTTGGAAGAAATGGGATAGGGCAGATAGCAGCCCTGGGCGACACAATCCCACTGTGCATGACATAGATACTTTGGACATCCTAATGACATAGATGCAGATGTCATATTACTTATTGCCCATGGCAATCATTTCCCCTTGCATAGATACAATGGACAACATGAAATAACACAAGCATTTAATCTTTATGATGCTGTAGATGAATGTATCCATTCCAAATATTGTTGGGCTCATATTCACTTGACAACACGCTTTCTGATTTTTTACAAGAAATATTCATTCGTTGGACAGGACAGCAGTGTAACCTACTCAGTGGAAGTCTGAACTGGGTTTGGAAGTATCTGACTGAGAACCATTGGGTATGCAGAACTGCTTTGGACTAGTTCTGGGAGAATGAACTGTGTAAAGCTAAATGTGGAATTTATTTTCTGCAGTTTGAAATACAAGTTGCCTACAAAATGGAGTTAAGTCAATGTTGCTCCTGTTATAATTGGGGGTTCTGTAGGCAAGGCCAGAATACACTATCCATTCCAAACACCCCTTTCAGAAAGTGTTGGCTGCCCCCTCTTCAGTCTTTGACCTATAGTTGCAAACACATGGTCGTGGTTCAAACCTAAGGGGTCACCCATTTAGGATAGAAATAAGGAAACTTTTTTTTTCTCAGAGGATAGTGAGCCTTTGGAATTTCTTTCCTCTAAAGGTAGTGAATGTAGAACTTCTGGATATTTTTGAAAGCAGAGGTAATGGACAATAGGTACAGAGGGGACATGAGGAAGCTTCTTTTTTACACAATAAGTGATTATGTTTTGGAATCTATCACCTGAAAGGGTAATGGAAGCAGATTCATTGGGAATGACTGAATGAGAATTGGAATCCTGAATGAAGGAAATAATTTATAGGGCTATGGGCAAAGACCTAAAGGATTAGACGAATTGGTTTGCTGTACCAAACCCTTGATGGGTTAAATGGACTCCTGTATTTACCATTCTCTGATTCTATGTACTCATTCTGAATTGATCCCAATCGCTAATATTGTCAAGCAATAAAATAGCCCTGAAATACAACTTCTGCTATGACATGTGATGGATTAAATCGTTGGGACTTCCATTGCTTGATTTCTCTATCCCACTCAAAGTTATGAAGATTCACATTCAAAAGCTCCAACTAAGTCATTACCATAAAGGAAATCAGTTTAGATGTGAATTTCCCCTCATTCATTCCCATCAACATAAAATTGACGGTTCCCATCTTATATTTTTAGTGACCTCAGTTCTCCATTTAGGCTACAATACACAGAGTTTTCAAAACTTGTGCTTTGATTAAATCGAACCACACTGATGTATGTTGCCATCTCATTCTTTTCATCGTTGTAAGAGCCCTGAACTGTTGGCCTTAATTCCTCCTTTAGATTATTTGTTATTAAAATTGAATTTAAATTGCAGCGAATCATTTTTACAGGGCAAGTGGTAGTGCACTTAAATGTAAAGTTGCTGTGAATATCTTTGAGCAAATAATTTATATCATTTGGACCATATAACCACAAGGTATCGGAGCAAAATTAGGCCATTCAGCCCATCAAGTTATCGCCATCATCCAGCCGTGGCTGATACGTTTCTCAACCCCATTCTCTTGCCTTCTCCCCGCAACTCTCAATCCACTTTCTAACCAAGAAATCATTCAAAGAAAAGATAAGGAATGAGGAAAGTGCAAGAAATTTGCAAGAGCAGTGTGTAAAAGAAATTTCATGACCACGTTAACCTATACATTACTGAAGGCATCCAGTGAAATTGTCACAGAAATACAACTTCCCAGTATTTAAACTTTCTTTCTACTGTTGAATAATAATTTAGGGCACTTTAAAGAGCCTCATTATGGTTCATTATTATTGAACAAATCTCGGAACTACATGAGGAAACTGTCTTATTAGGAATTGAATGTTAAAAGAACAACTTTTGAAAAGGGTCAGAACAAAAAAATTATCTGTTAATGATTCCAATTACCATTAAGTGTACTTGCTCATTTATAAAATTCTCCAGATGTTAATGTACTCACATTCTCCACCATTAAATTAGCTAGAGTAAATTTTAAAAAAAACATATACAACTTTTGAAAGGTATTAATAACAGAAGTTTGACAACTTTTGCAAAATTTAGCATGTGAGTCACTGCTGTTTGCCTTTGTGAATCTTGGTTTTTACCTTGCCATCCCTCCCTAGGAGACTCAAACCATTTTAACACATACTTTGAATGTTTGGGTGGCACTGTGGCTCAGTTGTTAGCACTGCTTTCTCACAGCACCAGGAACCCAGGTGTGATTCACCTCCTTGGGTGACTGTGGGGAGTTTGCACGTTCTCCCTGTGTCTGTGTGGGTTTCCTCCGGGTGCTCCGGTTTCCTCCCAAAGTCCAAAGACCTGCAGGTTAGGTGGGTTGGCCATGCTAAATTGTCTGTAGTTTTCAGGGATGTGTAGGCTAGTGGATTATCAATGGGAAATGTAGGATTACAGCAGTGGGTCTGAGTCATGGGCTGATTGGCCTGCTACCTCACTGCTTGGACTCTATGATTTAAAGGAAAGATTATATTCAATTTTTGAGGTTACACTAATGACATTTCTAATGCTGATACATACAGGTGAGACTGAAGTCTATTAAAATTTTTTGGAGTCAATCCCTCGTAAATATTGAAGGTGAGATCTGGAAACATGTTACACCGGGGACTGGAAATGTCCCATATAAGAGAGAGGAGCTAACCGCAAGTCTGTAATTCATTTTGCTGTATAGATGTTAAACATTTAAAGGAAATCTTGCTACAATTGCACAGGACAAATGGTGGAGAGAACAGGTGGAATACTGTTTGCAGTTTTAATCTCTGAATCTAAGAAAGTTATGCTTGCAGTGATGCATCAGAATAAAAGTTTGTCACATTAAGTCATTGGGATGAGAAGTTTGTCCTTTCCTCAGGGACTGAGGTCAGTATCTTCTAGAATTTAAGAAATGAGTGGCAATCTCATTGAAACATGTGGAATTCTAGAAAGTGCTTACTGATAGGTCATTTCAACTGTTTGGAAATCTAGGATATTGAAGCAGAAGCTCAAAATATGGTGGAGCAGGCTCAAGAGGTCAAATGATCTACTCCTGCATCAATTTCTAATATCCTTACGAGGGGGGGAGGGAAGATAAGTTTTGCAACGTTTGCAAAGATTGTAGATATTTAGCTATTATAAACTCAATCATTCTAAAACTCAGTGCCAACCAAAATAAGCATGTCGACTAGAAACAGTGTCTTTGGGCAGGTGAGAGATCGGCACAACTTTGAAACTCCTGTTTAATGGGAATTAACAAATATTGTTACTGTAGGGCTGCTTCCCTGGGGAGTAACAGAGAAAATATCAACCTGATCAATGTGAAGTGTTCTATCCACATGACATGGTCGGTGCAGAAGGAGATGGAATTAAGGAAGCTTCCAATTCTACTCAACCGGATCAAAAAGGTAAACTATTGGGTAAATTGGCTCAAGCACATATGCCACAGAGTGCTGACTTGTTCACCTGCTTAGCACTGACCAATATCTCCCGAATACTGAGGTTGAGGGAAGGGCATGATTAGCAGCTTAAATATCCCAGGATAACAATGCTTCAGGTGAGATAGAGTGGGAGGTAGAAGGGGTGGAGGAGTTGCATTACTGGTTAAAGAAAATATCACAGCTGTGCTGGAGGAGGGCACTGTAGAAGACTGGAGTGAGGCAATATGGGCAGAGCTCAGAAATAGGAAGGGTGCGGTAACAATGTTGGGCCTGTACTACAGGCCTCCCAACAGCGAGTGTGAGGTAGAGGTACAAATATGTAAACCGATTATTGGAAAGATATAGGAGCAACAGGGTAGTGGTGTTAGGAGATTGTAATTTTTCCAACATTGACTGGGATTCAATTAGTGTTAGAGGTCTAGATGGAGCAGAATTTGTAAGGAGCATCTAGGAGGGTTTTCTAAAGCAGTATGTAAATAGTTCAACTCAGGAAAGGGGCCATACTGGACCTGGTGTTAGGGAATAAGTCCAGCCAGGTGGTTGAAGCTTCAGTAGGGAATTACTTTGGGAATAGTGATCACAATTCAATATGTTTTAGAATACTCAAGGACAAAGATGAGAGTGGTCCTAAAGGAAGACCGCTGAACTGGGGGGAAGGCCAACTATACCAACATTCGGCAGGAGCTGGGGAATGTGGATTGGGAGCAGCTGTTTGAAGGGAAATCCATTTTCGATATGTGGGAAGCTTTTAAAGAGAGATTGATTAGAATCCAGGAGTGGTATATTCCTGTGAAAACGAAGGATAGAAATGGCAAGGCTCAGGAACCATAGATGACAGACGAAACTGTGAGACTAGCTAAGAGAAAAAAGGATGTGTACATAAGGTCTAGGCAACTGAAGACAGACAAAGGTTTGGAAGAATATCAGGAAAGTAGGGCTAATCTGAAAGGAGAAATTAAGAGGGCAAAAAGGGGTCATGAGATATCTTTGCGAAACAGGGTTAAGGAAAACTCCAAAGCCTTTTATTCATATATAAGGAGCAAGAGGGTAACTAGACAGAGGCATGACCCACTCAAGGTTAAAGGAGGAAAGTTATGCATGGTGTCAGAGAAAATGGGTGAGATTCTTAACAAGTACTTTACATCGGTACTCACAGAGGAGAGGGGCCTGACAGATGTTGAGGTTTGGGATAGATCTTTGAGTACTCTAGGTCAGGTCTGCATAAGGAGGGACTTTGTCCAGATGGGATCTAACCCGGATTATTGAGGGAAGCACGAAAGAAAATAGCTGGGGCTTTAACAGATATCTTTGCAGCATCCTTGAACACGGGTGAGGTTCTGGAGGACTGGGAAATTGCTAATGTCGTCCCCTTGTTTCAGAAGGGTAGCAGGAATACTCCAGGCAATTATAGACCGGTAAGCCTGATGTCAGTGGTAGGGAAGCTGCTGGAGAAGATACTGAGGGATAGGATCTATATACATTTGGAAGAAAATGGGCCTATCAGTAACGGGCAGCATGGTTTTGTGCGGGGAAGGTCATGTCTTACAAACCTAATAGAATTTTTTGAGGAGGTGACAAAGTTGATTGATGGGGAAAGGGCTGTAGATGTCATACACATGGACTTTAGTAAGAGGTTTGGTAAGGTTCCCCATGGTAGACAGATGGAGAAGGTGAAGTTGCATGGGGTTCAGAATATTCTAGCTAGATAGATAAAGAACTGGTTGGGCAGCAGAAAATAGTGAGTAGTAGTGGAAGGGAGTTCCTCAAAATGGAGACCTGTGATCAGTGGTGCTCTACAGGGATCCGTGCTGTGACCACTCTTGTTTGTGATATACATAAATGGCCTGGAGGAAGATATCGGTTGCCTGATTAGCAAGTTTGCAGATGGCACTAAGCTTGGTGGAGTAGCAGATAGTGAAAGGAACTGTCGGAGAATACAGCAGAATATCGATAGATTGGAGAATTGGGCAGAGAAATGGCAGATGGAGTTCTTTGCGGACAAATGCAAGTTGATGCATTTTGGAAAATCCAATTCAAGAGCAAACTATACAGTAAATGATAAGTCCTGGGGAAAATTGACATACAGGGAGATCTAGGTGTTCAGGTCCTTTGTTCCCTGAAGGTGGCAACACAGCTCAGTAAAGTGGTCAAGAAGGTATATGGTATGCTTTCCTTCATTGTACAGGCTATTAAGTACAAGAGTTGGCAGGTCATGCTACAGTTGTATAGGACTTTGGTTCAGCCAATTTTGGAGTATTGCATACAGTTTTGGTCATCACATTACCTAAAGGATATGATTGTTTTGGAGAGGGTGCAGAAGAGGTTCACCAGGATGTTGTCTGGTATGGAGGGTGATAGCTATGAAGAGAAGTTGAATAGATTAGGATTATTTTCCTTACAGGTTGAAGGAGGACCTGATTGAAGTCTACAAAATCATTCGAGGTATAGACAGGGTGGATAACAAGAAGCTTTTTCCCAGTCTGGGGGGGCTCAGTTACTAGGGGTCACGAGTTCAAATTGAGAGGGGTAAGGTTAGGGGAGAGATGCGGAGGGTGGTGGTAGACTGGAACGCATTACCAGCTGAGTTAGTAGGGACGGGAACAATAGCATCATTTAAGATGCAGCTAGACAGATACATGAAAGGGCAGGGAACAAAGGGATACAGATCTTTAAAAAAATAGGAGGCAGGTTTAGATAGAGGATCTGGATTGGTACAGGCTTGGTGGGCTGAAGGGCCTGTTCCTGTGCTGGAATTTTCTTTGTTCTTTGATCTTGGCAGCTAATGCTTGCCACAACAGATTAAACATGTCCCGGGAGAGAGGGGAACACAGAAATATACAGAGCGAGTGAGAGAAAGTGAATTAATTCAATTCCCTGGTGGTTCTGCAGTCTGGGAGCAGGTTTTTGAAATTAACGTGGGGAGGCAAACACGCCTGGTCTGCAGCCACACTTGGTGCATGGATCTCAGGCAAAACCTGAGATAAGAAATTGGCTGAAATCTACAATGGGGGCTGTTGTAAGGTCATGTCTTTGTGAGAGTCATGGTGGAGGTGGGGAGAAGGTAATGGGTGAAATGGCCCAGAGCCCAATGTTCAGACCACACTCTTGGGTCTCCATTCTGAAACTCCTGGAGTGGCACTTGAACCTAGATTTTCCAGCCCAGGGACAGGGATGTTACACCCTGCACCAAGTCACTATGACAATGCATATTCAATATACTTGGAGAAGACCAAAATTCAAACTATTTCCTTTGAGTATCAGTTCCCCTACAGAACGCGAGCAAATTAATTGTATCACAGGCATTTTCCCTGAGTTCTGCATCCACATCCATTCTTACTTGTGAACACTGACACAAAGTGTTCATTCAGAACCCTGCTTCATACTCTGACTGCAAGCATTATTTAACACTGTGGTGCTTAATGGACTCTACTCTTTTCTTCGTTATCCTTTTATCCTTAATGCCCTGTAAAGCAACTTAAAATTTTCTTTTATTTTACCTACCATTATTTTTTCATGCTTCCTCACTTGTAGAGTTTTCTATACAATGGCTTTAAAAAGCTGCCCTGGATGCATTTTACAAATTCCTTTACCTCTAAATCTCTCATACTATGGCTATCCCAGTTAAGATTTGGAGGTGCCGGTGTGGGACTGGGGTGGCCAAATTTAAAAATCACACTTCATCAGGTGGAGCAGCGCTCTGAAAGCTAGTGCTTCTGAACAAACCTGTTGGACTATAACCTGGTGTTGTGCGATTTTTAATTTATCTCAGTTAATATTGAGACATGTGAAATTTGCTACTTTAAATACACTATCACTTCTACATTTCCCTGATATTTGCCTCTTTTTCTCTTCATTTATTTCTTTTGGACTGTTAGGGTTTGAGAGAATACTCCCAGCAAAATATGATTGCTCCTTCTCCGTTTTTTAAATTCTATCTACTTGGTTCCATTTGCGAAGCTTTCTAAAATATCAGCCTTCATTACTGCTGTAATTTTTCACATTCAAAATTGTGATACCTGTTTCTCTTTTAACCCTTTCTTTGTCTCACTCGAAGACCCTATAGACTGGAATATTGAGCTGCAGTTTTGTCCCTTTCCCAACCTTATCTCACTGACTGCAATGACATCTTTTCCCAATGTTGAATTTGTGCCCTCACCTCATCTCTGCCTTGTTCATCACCATGCAACCTTGTCAAACTCCCTTTGACTCAGAGTGAGGACTTTGCAGAGGACCTGGAGCTATATCAGGGACCCCAGCTGATGAAGATGAACTCTATTTAAGTTGTTTTTTTTTATTCTTTTGTATCTCAAAATGGTGCCAATTGTGAGCCTGAGATAAATGTGACAATCACAGCTGCAGCACACAAAGAGGCCATTCAGCCCATTGAGCCCATTCTAGTTCTCTGCAGGAGCAATATAGCTGCTGCCAGTTTCCTATCTTTCTTCATAACATTGCAAATATTATTCCTTCAGTTGTTTATCCAATTCCCTTTTGAAAGTCAGAAATTAATCCTTTTTGTTATCCTTTTAGGCAGTGCAGTCATTTCATGAATGGAGCTAATGAACCAATTGGTGCCAGTCATAATCTTTGCTTGTCGCAACCATTCCTTGCTTAGAGAGATTTGCTGCTGGCATCCGTCCTGAACAAAGCTCAGTTGTATATTTACTGCAAGTGGACAAGGCATCTACTGAGGTAACAAGTCACCACACTCCATTCTCTGATCAGAAAGAGAACTAATAGTGAGTTTGACCTCAGGGTCACCATGCCTCAGCTAAGGGGGAAAGGTTGGGAGGCAGGGTCTTCATGGTAACCTCACTTAGTGTGAGAATTGAACCCACATTGTTGGTATCACTCTGCATTGCAAACTAGCTCCCCAGCCAACTGTGCTTACCAACCCCAGTGTTACAAGCTTACTGGTGCTGACGTTTTTATCTTTATTCTTTCAGGACATGTGATAACTTGTAAGGCCAATATTTATTGCCCATACCAAATTGCCCCTGAGCTGAGGGGCTTCTCTAGAGGGCATTAGTGAACGAGATGCATTTTGAATAACAATCAACAAAGCTTCACAATCTCATTACTGAGGCTAATATTCAGCCATCCTGAATTGCCTCTTATTCCAATGCTCTGTCTTCTATTTGTTAGCAAATTCTTTATCCATGCTAATATACTGCCCCCAATGCCATGGCTCTTCGTATGTAACCTTATGTGCACTGCCTTATTGAGTGCCTTTTGGAAATCTAAATACATTACATTAGTGGGAGGCACGGTGGCACAGTGGTTAGCACTGCTGCCTCACAGTGAATTGGCCGTGCTAAATTGCCTGTAGTGTTAGGTAAGGGGTAAATGTAGGGGTATGGGTGGGTTGCGCTTCGGTGGGGCGGTGTGGACTTGTTGGGCCGAAGGGCCTGTTTCCACACTGTAAGTAATCTAATCTAATTACATTCACTGTTTCCCCTTTATCTATCCTGTTTGTTACCTTCTCAAAGATTTCAAACAAATTTGTCAGGCATGATTTCTTCTTTGCAAGCCATGTTTGCATATCTAAATGCTCTGCTAGTACATACTGTAAAATAGACTCTAACATTTTCCCAGTGACAGACATTGAGCTAACTGGCCTCCAGTTGTCTGCATTTTCTCTTCCTATATTTAGATTAGATTCCCTACACTATGGAAACTGGTCCTTCAGCTCAACCACTCCACACCGACCCTCTGAAGAGTGACCCACCCAGACTAATGCACCTAGCACTGTGGGCAATTTAGCATGACCAATTCACCTGACCTACACATCTTTGGATTGTGGGAGGAAACCCACACAGACACAGGGAGAACGTGCAACCTCCACACAGACAGTCGCCCGAGGCTGGAATTGAACCTGGGACCCTGGTGCTGTGAGGCTGAACCTGGGACCCTGGTGCTGTGAGGCAGCAGTGCTAACCACTGAGCCACCGTGCCACCCCTAATTGTATTGTTAAAATCACACAACACCAAGTTATAGTCCAATAGATTTATTTGGAAGCACAAGTTTTCGGAGCGCTGCTCCTTCATCAGGTGGTGGTGAAGCAGGACCATAAGTCACAGAATTTATAGCAAATGATTAGTGTGCTTTTGGATGTAGGTTTGCTCGCTGAGCTGAAAGGTTCATTTCCAGACGTTTCATTACCTTACTAGGTAAAATCTTCAGTGGACCTCATGCGAGGCAATGCTGAACTTCCTGCTTTCTATTCATATGTTTGGGTTTCTTTGGGTTGGTGATGTCATTTCCTTTGGTGATGTTACTTCCTGTGGTGAAGTCACTTCCTGTTCCTTTTCTCAAGGACTAGTAGATGGGGTCTAACACGTTGTGTTTGTTGATACAGTTCTGGTTGGAATGCCATGCTTCTAGGAATTGTCATGCATGTCTTTGTTTAGCTTGTCCTGGGATGGATATATGTCCCAGTCGAAGTGATGTCCTTCCTCATCCGTATGTGAGGATACTAGTGAGAGAGGGTCATGTCTTTTTGTGGCTAGTTGGTGTTCATGTATCCTGGTGGCTAGTTTTCTGCTTGTTTGTCCAATGTATTGTTTGTTACAGACCTTGCATGAGAATTCCGAGAAGCATGGCATTCCAACCAGAACTCTATCAACAAACACATTGAGTTAGACCTCACCTACCACCCCCTGAGAAAAGGAACAGGAAGTGACTTCACCACAGGAAATAACATTACCAATGGAAATGACATTACCAACCCAAACGTATAATAGAAAGCAGGAAGTTCAGCATTGCTTCGCATGAGGTCCATTGAAGATGTTACCTCGTAAGGTAATGAAACGTTTGGAAATGAACCTTTCAGCTCAGCGAGCAAACCTACATGCAAAACCTCAACCTGAGCTACCAGTCTTCTCAAAACTTGCTAATTAGTTTTCTTTTGCTGGACGATATCTTGGGGTTGTGTGATTTTTAAATTTGTCCACCCCAGTCTAACATCGGCTCCTCCACGTCATGGCTTCCGTTTACATTGGCAGTTTTCCAATACTTTGTAACTTTTCCAGAATTTTAGGGTTTGTGCAAGATTACTACCTGTGCATCCACTATCTTTGAATTTACATCTTTTAACACTCTAGGATGCAACCCAACAAGACCTGGGGACATATTCCCTTTTAGCCCCATTAGTTGCCCTAGCACTTTCTGTCTGGTGATGATTATCATATTTATTTGTTCCCCACATTTTTCCCCTTGATTAATTAGTATTCTTGGAATGTTACTAATATACTCTGTTGCAACTACTGACGTAAAGTCTTTTTTCAACCTTGACTCCCCGTTATTATTTTCTTAGCCTCATTCTCCAAGTGTCTCTTCCTTCTTATACATTAAAAAACCTAACTAATCTGTTTTCATATTACTTGCTAGTTTTCCCTCATAGTTTAATTTTTCTCTCTTTTTTTTGCTCAGCTTTGGTTGCATTTAAAACTTTGCTGGTCCATGGGTTTACCTCAAATCTTTGCCCAGTTGTCTGTTTTGAAATGGGGCTCCTCTTTATCTCCATGATCCCAGTGTAAATGATCGTGAAATCATATTATTTGGATTTACTGTCATTACTGTGCTCTTACTTGCAGTAAGTGGTGTGCAGTGCACAATTTAAAATGAAAGGAGATGCCTTTGAGGACTGAGAGGAGGAGAATAATTTTTCACTCAGAGTTGTGAGTCTTTGGAATTCCTTAACCCAGAGGACTGTGGAATCTCAGTCTGTGAGTATGGTTAAAATGGATAGATTTATTAATTAATAATTTTTTGATTGTCCATGGCATAAAGCTAGAAAATTAGATCGAAAGAGCTGAAGTATTCAATCAGCTGTGAACATGCTAAATGGTAAAGCAGGTTCGATGGGCTGAACGGCCTGTCATTGTTCCAATGTTCCTACTTGGATTTATGCCAAGCAGAGACCCAGAGAGATGAGATGACAGACCTGCTGATCACACCTCTGTCTCATTAGCATGGTACTGTAATGCTTCCATCTGTTCCAGCTGGAGAAGCCTCAGGGGATCTCTGACTCTGCAAGTGAAGCATAAAAGGGACAGAGACCTCTGGTAAGAATTCTCCCCATTATTGTCCTTTGCTTTGCCACCCAAATAAGTTGAGTAACCAATACACAAAGTGCAGGAAAGTTCTGTTGTTTTTTTTATCTGCCTTCTCTCTTACTCTTTGCCACCCTGTCAGCATTCTGCATTGTTAGGCATTGACTACCAAGTAAAATAAATCCCTGATGCACTAGCTAGCACAGACAGGGACAGCAGCTGGGAGCTACATTGGCAAATCGATCAAACCTCAAGGTGGAGGTTTGACCTGAATCAGCTGTCCAGGTAAACTTTGCCTGTACCTGGGGTTCAAGGTGGGTCTTAAGTGATGCTAATTTGAGATGCGTCTTTTTTGGAAATTAAAATTGTGTTAGTCAATGCCTCCAACCTTTTACAAGCAGACGGAGAGATCCAAACACGGATGGCAAACGCAATTAAAACAGACACAGACTGGTGCTTTCAGATATAATGCCATGCAACGCTTATAAAATTCACACTTTATTGCTTCCACTCAAGAGTAACATTATAGCTGCAAATAGCATGTCCTTAGTACTTAAGAGGTTAAATCAAATAGATATGCATGCAACATTTTAGATTGCTTATGATGGGTAAACAGCAGCCATCTTTGCAGTACTCTAAGAGCTGTGACTAATAGTCAGCGCTTCAGGGTTATAGTTCGACTCAATAAAAGTAATAATGTAAAATGAATTTTAAGAATGTTAGCCTATATGTGCAGGCATGCATAAGATTGACCCAAGCATTGCCATCATAGAGTGCTTTAGACTTCATCCGGGACATTTTTGGGAATTAGTTCCTATAAAAGCAAACTGCTCTGGTCTGATGTGTATTAACGATTGTGCTTGAACTGTGTAAGCATAGCAAAAAGTATGCAGCCATTAGCTGTTGCTCTTTGCTTGAAATAACAGTATTCCGACCCTCAAATAAATAATTCATGGATGGCAGTTTGAGTCAGTTCAGTTCGAGAAAATTGTAAAGTATGTAGTTTTTTACTTTTTTCAGCAAGAAGTTCCAATCTATTTTGGTCAATTCGTGCATCTCACATTTTTTACGCTGCTTTACACGACTCACTACCTCTTAGTCGAGCTTCAAGGGAAGAGGTCCCTGGTTCTCAAGCCTCTTAACAATCTTGTTGTGCTCCGCTATCTGGGGATTGTGCAGAAGTGACTGACTCTTAAATATTTCATGTCCTATACCAACAGAACAAACTCAGACTTGCCCAGCACCTAATGCAATTGGTTGAGATTGCTTAAGAAAATGCACTGAGACAAAATGGTCTAGGCAGAGGGCATTGGCTTGTTCAGCCGTCATTTTGACTTGGCGAGTTGCTGCGAATTAAATAATACCTCTCTGGACCAAACCTCTCCTGAGATCCATTTCCAAGAAAGTCAATAGCAGTGGAGATTAGAGTAGGGAAGAGGGATAATAATGAAAGGAACTGAAGAAGTTCTGAAGTAGAATTATAGGGAACTCAAAACGTACATTTTCTCTCTCCCCACAGATGTTGTCATCTATTGCATTTAACAGGCACTTTCTGTTTTTGTTTCAGTGCTTCTACATCTGCAGAAATTTGCTTTCATTTCAGGTCCACTCTCAAGATGAGGAAAGTACCATAGAATTTACATTTTGAGACCAATAATCAAGAACTCTTGACTGCTTGGCCAGAGATCAAAGTACAAGTTGCACCGTAGATGCTGGGGAATTTTAAAATCAGCTAATTGAATGATTTTTGGCTTGAGTTTCACCATATTGCTCCAGGATCTTTGTGCTATGTGGCATCTTATTCTCTCATCCTTCCGTGAGCACCATACAAAACAACAGGTGATGGCAAAAGTATTGGGCTCTGATATTTATTAATATAAGTGAAGGCACACCTGGTGGGTAGTGGAAACAGTAACTCTCATGGAGCTGTGAATTCATCTCTACGCCTGCTTTCTGGGAGTTGAAGTGTTCTGTGAAGGGTCTTTGTAAAAGTATTGGAAAATATCAGATATTGAAAATCTGGTTCAAAACAGGTATCAATTCAACAGTGAATTGAGGCTAAGCTGTTTAATATACACACATAGTCTGTTGTGTTGAAGGAAAGTTTTCAAATTTGTAGTTTGGCTTGAGGCCTGTTAATTTTATATTACCATGTGCATTCTGCAGTCACAATTGAAGTGAAATAGCCTCTTTACATCTGGTTTATTGATGCCTTTCAGCTTTTCATTGTCAATCTTCCTTCCTCCAATGGAAACAAGTTCTGTTCTGAAACATTTTCTCTCAGCTTGGGGCCACAAGCCATATAATTATGCCTGTCACTCTTCTCTGGACTTTCTCTAATGCACCACTCTGGATTGATTTTCTTTTAACTCATTCTCAGGATGTGGGCATTGCTGGTTCCTCTTCAGTTTGACACAGCTGAGTAGCTTGCTAAGTCACTTTGAAGGACAGCGAAGGGTCAATTACACTCATTGGGGGTGAGCGATGGTGGGTGGAGTGGAATCTGGAGTCACACAGAACAATAAATAAATCAAGGCAGCAAGTTTCCTTCCCAGGCTGAACCAATATGAACTATAACGGCAATCCGCCAACAGAACAGACACTTTTATTAATGTAAGGGTTTTTTTTAAAAAAAATTCTGATTGATTTCAAATTCTCAAATGCTGTGATGTGATTGGGCTCTCCAAATTACTCATCAAGTTAGTATAACCAGCACACTAGCCTCATTCTAGAATGTAAAATATTCAAAGAAGCATAAATTTTGCCAACTGTGACCTTGATGATGAGTTGTACTGGATTAAAATGACATGCTTCACATTCTAACAGTCTGTCTTAGTATATACTGTGATCTTTGACTGGTTACAATGAATATTTGGATAGTTAGTAGTCATGTCCAGTGCACCTAAGTTATCATCCTTACTATTGGATACTCATTTGCTGTGAAAACATTATTTACTTTTTCCAATCTATTGCATACAGCTATACATTTTCTATATTAAAGATAACTCCATGTCCTCTAGTAAGTTATATCCATTGAAAGTCTACTAATTTATTGGTTGCATTGGTCCATAGCTTGTTGCAATTTTATTTGCCTCTAATTAGTGTATCACTCACACAAGAGGAGGACAAAGGTCTCATTTCGAAGGTTCCCTGAAGGCTTCCTTCATGAAAAGCAACACAGATGTCAATGCATAGGAAGCCCTTGAGAAACTGACTTGGTAGATCTCCTGTATGAAAGGACGCAACACTTCAAGAACACCCATTGGCAAAAGGAAGTATGGAAAAGAAACTAGAGAAAGGAATGCCAATGTTTCTAGACCAAAGATAGATTCCAACTCCCAGCTGCCAAATGTATGGTCAGAGATATGGCTCTAGGATTGGTCTCAACACTCATATAAAGGCACACAGAAACCATGACCAGTGACATGGAATTTCCTGAAGTGGGCAATCACACTCGTTTTTGAATGATTGCTGATCAGAGTTTCATTTTATTACACATTTAAGTTTTAAAACATTTTATGTTGAAAGTTATTGGAAGTATAAAGGAATACTTTTGCAGGAAATCAAATTAGTCATTTGGAACTTGAGTGAAGTGAGCACATAACTCTCTATCTCTATGATCAATTAGATTAAAATATTAGGAAATGAATATCACATGGGTTGAGAAGGACGTTTAAGCGAGAATGGATGAATAAAATACCAAATTAGATAAACATAAATAAAGTTAGGGAACTAATGGTTGGACTAAGATAAAGGATGGAGGAAAATTTAAAATATTTGCAATTTTTAAGTTTGACATTTCGTTAACTCTAATAACAACAATGCACCCATCTACACGTTACACAATCCACACTCTCCTCTCATTCAATGTAAATGTTGGTTTTCTCCTTGAATTCTTGCAAGTTGTCCTGATGCAAGGTGCATAGCTTCGAAAAACATGCATCTTTTTCAGCAATACACATTTATGATAGTTATTTTATAGTGACAGAGAGATTAATGACAATAATTAATATCCATCACATCATTAAGATCGTATACCTGTTAGCATTTGTAAAAATCACTAAAACTTTAGACACCATCAGCAGGGCAGGAATCTACAAAAGTTCAGGGAAAATTGGCTCTCTACCAAAAATCGTCTGTCTCTTCTGTTCTTTCCATGACACAATATGTGTTGCATTATTCAGTTTGACACCTCCATTCCTGACAGTTTCAGAGTGAAAAATAATGGAGTGAGACAGGGCTGTGTTCTCATCCCCACTCTGTTTGGCATCTGCTTGGTGGCCTTTCCTTCCCTGCAGATATGGAAGGAGTTTATTTGCACACTAGGTCAGACAGAAATCATTACAAGTTATAGAGTGAAAATGAAGTTGAAAGCACACTTTGTTGTATGAGTTGGGAAGGATCTGAAAGGCTAACACTTGGTTGAGTGTAATAAGCATGACCCACTGTGATAATGTTATGAGGACTTGGTGGAAGAGGAAAGTAGAATCTTCTGGAAGAAAGATCTAAGGCTAGAACTTGTGGATAGTCATTGTGGTAATAGAATCCCTACAGTGTAGATAGAGGCCATTCAGACCATCAAATCTGCACTGATCCCGTAAAGGGTATCATCCCACCCCATCCTACATTTACCAAGGCAATTTGACATGGCCAATCCACCTAATCTGCACATCTATGGAGCATGAGAGGAAACAGGAGCACCTGGCAAATATCCATACCCATGCCATCACAGGGAGAATGTGCAAACTCCACACAGACATTCATCAAAGGCTAGAATCAGACCTGGATCCCTAATGTTGTGCGACAACAATGCGAACCACTGAGCTACTGAAGAGGTTCACAGGACAAGGTGTTTCATTGTTTTCCGTGATCAGAAAAGGGATCTTGGAGTTGAAATGTGGTGAGTTTAATTTTCATCTTACTGCCCAAATACAGGACCTTTAAACATCTCAATGCATTTTAGTACACGAGAACTGCTGTTTTATTACAAAGCTAATAGCAAAAAAATACAACCGGTGCAATCAATGTTTGAATTTCCCGTTAGAACTGGGCATCTGATCCGTTCCTTAAGCTGCTAGACTTTACTCATAAATAATGCTGTACACCATTACATTTATTTTGACAGCAAATTATTTGGGCTGATATATTATTGAACCATAAGCTATTGCTTCCAAAATGAGGCTAGTATTCCTTCTGTGCTCTTTAGATGGTCATTGAAAGCCTTTTGTAAACTGTTCAAAAGCATTTTCTTACTGTCACTATGTTAGACTAAATGATTTATCATTCAGTGCTTTGTGCATTACTCTATTTATGAATTTTGGACTAACATTCATCTACTTTTTGTCCCTCACCCATAACATCGAGTATCCATTAAACCTTGAATAATATTAAATCCACCTCTGTATATGTTCTTTCTCATTTCTTTGGGGATTGTGGAACACATCTTTCGTTCAGACTTGAGGTCCTTTCTAATTTGCTTTACTGACAACTAAGTGTGCTGAAATTTTGCCTAAATCTAGAATTTGCTAACTCAGCTAATAAATGACTCCGCCAAGTTCCGTAAGAGAGTTGTGAATATGCAATGCACAGTCTGATTTTGAGAGTTCAGAGATATTTTAGCATTTAATGTTAGTGTTTTGCGGAAATTGAACGAATTGAACTGAAAGCACCTTCGGTTATTATTTAAAAATATTGGGCTGCACTTTATACTTGCAGATTTTCATGTCATTTGAAATTGAACTCAAGCCAAAATAAATGTTCTGCCTATCACAGAAAGGAATGATATAGGATATGAATGGCATTGCCATTGTGATGCCAGGCATGCAGGCTGCATGTTTTAAAGACTGGTGAGTTGTATCCAACTGTGTGTCTCTTTGGTTGTTTGCAGAAAACAAGGTACTGAATCTATCCAACCACCCTGCAAAACTCACAATTTTATCCGACATTGGATGTGATTTTGCAATTGGACAACATTTGCTAAATAAGTCAAAGCTTGCAAAGAATTATGCTGACAACCAAGTTAGGATTGTCACTCAGGCTTGCATTCTGGAGTACTTATATATACATAAAACACAGGGATGGGTTCTTTGCAGACAGAAAGAACATGTGTATAAAAATAAAGTTGCCATAGCTGTCCATTCACTCAAGTGTCACCTCACCTCAGACAAGAGGTGAAGTTGCAAAGGAGGAACTTTTTTATTCATGGATGAGGGCATCACTGCCTAGGTCAGCATTTATTGTCCACCCTGAATTGCCCAGAGGGCAGTTAAGTGTTAATCACATTGGCTGTGGGCCTGGAATCACATGCAGCCCAGACCAAGTAAGGATGGCAGTTTCCTCCTCGAAAGGGCATTAGCAAACCAGATTAGTTGGTCTGACAATCAGCAATGGTTTCATGGTCATCATCAGACACTTAATCCCAGATTTTTATTGTATTCAAATTCCATCGTCTGGTGTGGCAGGATTTGAACACAGGTTCCCCAGAACCTTACCTGAGTTACCTGGAGTAACAGTTCATCAATAATCCCTCTCGGCCATTGTCTTCCACAATGGTAAGCTCACCTGAATCAGGAATTGAATCAGCGCTGGTGATCTTTCTCTGCATTGCAAACCAGGCATCCAGCCAACTGAGCTAACCGATCCCCAAGCCAATATATATGCTGATCAGATTCACCTTGTCTTGTTTTAAATTTGAAGGAGTCTTGGTAATCGCTGTCAGCTGTGAATAACTTGGTGTATTCTCATGGCAACACCTCCATTATCAGTGTCCACTTGCCTACCAATTAGCACTTCCCTGTCATGCAGCTTAATGTTGGTTTTCCCTTTGAATTGGTATTCTTGCGAATTGTATTGACATGAGGAAAAGTTTCAAAAAAACGTCTCCTTTATGCAGCAATACTCTGGCTAATATGTGTCAAACTGTAAACACAGAAGCAAAATCTTCCTATCTTTGCTATTCATTGTGAAATTGCAAATGCAGTTGACAGTACATCCATGAATTACCTAGAGTTAGCGTTGATCATAGAATCCCTAATGTGTGGAAGCAGACCATTTGTCCCATCAAGTCTACACTGATCCTCCAAAGAGCATCCCACCCAGACCCACCCCACTCCTGTAACTCCGCATTTCCCATGTCTAGCCCACCTAGTCCGCACATCCCCAGATACAATGGTCAATTTAGCATGGCCAATCCACTTAATCTGCACATCTTTGGACCAAGGAGGAAACCAGAGCACCCAGAGGGAACCCACGCAGACACTTGGAGAATGTGCAAACTCCACACAGTTGCCCAAGGGTGGAATTGAACGTGAGTCCCTGGTGCTGTGAGGCAGCAGTGCTAACCACTGAGCCACTATGCCGCTCCATGGGGTTTTGGTGTTGGCAAGAATTTCGAAAATGGAGCCATCTGCATGTGATGTGAACCCATTAACTGGATCATGATCTTCAAATTTAGGAATTCACCATCCAGTGGTTGCTCAATGAAATATATGCTAGAACATTTGCCAGTTCGATAATGTTGTCTTAAACCTGTTAGAATACATTGTCATGAACATTTTATGTATATGAGCGTTTCATATTGATGCAGAGTAGAGTGTATAATCTGAACAAGACACTAAAACATACAACATAGTGTTATACACAAGTTAATTTATGCCCTATATCCTTTGATTACTCAGCAAAAGGCATTACATAATCTCAATCATCTTTATTAACCTTCTATCTACATCATATTGCCTCATCTCAGAGTGCCCACAATTGAGTGGTAAGCAAATAAATAAAACTATAAACTGTAAAAATGTAGGTTGTTTACAGCAAATATAAAAAAAAAATGACTGTTCACAATTCAATTTAGGGAGCAGGGTTGGCATTCATGAACTGCTGGGCTCAGACTCAGAACTTGACTTATGGAGAACGGTGTTGTTTGCTCTATAAAAATAAAACAAATAATTTAACTCCTAGGTACCTCTGGACCAGACATAGAATTTCAAAATATCAAACTATGACTAATTCCCTTCTGTTGCACAGAATATTTCTCCCAGATTTGTAACAAATATTTTTCATCAAAGAAAGAGGGTGGATTTTAGTGAAGGGTATACTTGTGGCTAGAATATGAGACAGAAATTAACTGGTGTTCCCACTCCTGTCAGTACAACACTGTCCACACATTAGATTACTTTACAGTGTGGAAACAGGCCCTTCGGCCCAACAAGTCCACACCGACCCGCCGAAGCGCAACCCACCCAGACCCATTCCCCTACATTTACCCCTGCACCTAACACTACGGGCAATTTAGCACGGCCAATTCACCTGACCTGCACATTTTTGGACTGTGGGAGGAAACCGGAGCACCCGGAGGAAACCCACGCAGACACAGGGAGAATGTGCAAACTCCAGACAGTCAGTCGCCTGAGGCGGGAATTGAACCCGGGTCTCTGGCGCTGTGAGGCAGCAGTGCTAACCACTGTGCCACCGTGCCGCCCACATGTGGACATCAGTTTGAGTGTAGGTTCAGGGTTAGCTGTAATGATGGGAGAAATTGAGGACTGCAGATGCTAGAGATCAGGGTCGAGAGTGTGTTGCTGGAAAAACACAATAAAAAGTGTTGAGAATGTGTTGTTGGAAAAACACAGCAGGTCAGGCAGCATCCGAGGAGCAGAAGAATCGATGTTTTGGGCATAAGCCCTTCATCCTGAAATGTCAATTGTTCTGCTTCTTGGATGCTGCCTGACCTGCTGTGTTTTTCCAACAACACATTCTCAACACTTCTTATTGTTAACTCACACACTTGCATCCATTTTCCAATCTATCCTACCTTTGACATTCAATAGCATTATCATTACTGAGTTCCCAGTATCAAAACCCTGGGGGCTACCACTGACCAAAAACCAAACTGGATTAACCATATAAGGAAGGCACAACACTCAGTGGTTAGCACTGCTGCCTCACAGCACCAGGGACCCAGGTTTGATTTCAGCTGCAGGCGACTGTCTGTGAGGAGTTTGAATATTCTCTCCATGTCCATGTGGGTTTCCTCCAGGTGCTCCTGTTTCCTTGCACAGTCCAAGGATGTGCAGGTTAGGTCAATTGACTAAATTGCCGATAGCATCCCCAGGGATGTGCAGGCCAAGTGGATTAGCCATGGGAAATGTAGGGTTACATGGATAGGGTAGCAAGTGGGTCTGGATGGGATACTCTTCGGAGGATTGGTGTTGACTCAATGGGCTGAATTGCATACCTCCACACTGTGGGGATTCTAAAATATAAATACCAAGGCTGCAAGAGCAGGTCAGAGGCTAGAAATTCTGCAGTGAGATATTTTCTAATCAACTTGGTCAGGGGTGGACAATAAATGCTGACCAGTAAGTGATGCTAAATCCTATGAATGAATAAAATAAAATCTTATGCTTGAAGGAATCCTTCTCATGTTGAATAGAAGAAGGCACTTCCAGACCAAATTTGTGGCTTTAATCAGAAACTTTAAGAGAAGACGATAATAAATTTTCCCCAAAAAAGGCCAGCAAAAATATAATAGAAAGATTGTTTTATGTTGCTGTTATACATTCAACAGAAACAAAACTAGAAGGGAAGACATTTAACAGAAAAATAATTGGTTGGGTCTTTATTTTTGTTAGGTGTCAATTTGTTAATTGTTTTCTATGAAATACACAGATGTGACTTGTATTATTATTTAGGGAAAGGTGGTTAAAGAGTGATGTAATATGAAACTGAAATGATTATTGTGCAATGTGTAGTGTGTGCTTTTAAATGTGTGAGAGAATAAGGGAGAATAGTGGATGGTCAGTATTAATTGCTTTCATTTACTTGGATTTGGGAACCTGAATTTGTTATTAATGTCTGAGATCCAGCTTCAAATCCAAACCAGACTGAAGGGCTACAATATTCATGTGCCCTCTTTGACCTTTTGGAGTCTGATCTGAAATGAGTTTGTGTATCTTATCTCACCTGTTGGTAGCCTACTATAGGTTGATCCACATTGGACAAAGTAGGATACATTTGTGTATATTAATATTGATGAAAAATGAAAATGACCCCATTTCATTTCAAGCGTCCCATCAAAGCAAGCCTAATTAAATTTAGGAATGTATCTCACAGACACTTGGTTCCAAGTCTGAACAAACTGTTCAAATCAGCCATTGTATATGGAATATTGCGTACAATTTTGGCCCCTTAGCTTTCAGTCTAAGCTTGATCCATGTTAACGATGTTTCAGAGAAGACTGACAGAATTGATTCCCCCATAGAGGACTGTGTAGGAAAAGCAGCAGAGCTGAACTTGACTTCAATGGAAAAGGGAAAGATGAAAGTTGACATGTTATAGATTTTCAAATTCAGAGGGTGGGTACGATGCAGATTTAAGTGGTTTAACTAATTTAAACTGTGACCACATAACTGGAGGACATGAATACAAAATGAGCAAGTCTCAAATGAGCCTGTTGATGAGAAGGTTTCTTTCTGTCCGCGGAGTAATGGCTTTGTCGAACAGGCTCCCAGGAAAAGCAATTAATTCAATGTTGATTAAATCCTTAAAAAAAGCTCTGGATGAATATCTGGTTAAAAAATAATTGAAGGTTATCAGAGTAGGAATACACAGATAGTCAAATGTATTATGGAACATAATGGGCCCTGAGCTACAGAGAATTTAACAATATCCTCCTTGGATTGCAACTGTTCAGGGTTAACGAGTAGAGATTATAATCTTATAGTCAAAGAATGGTACAAAATCAAATGATATTTTTGTAGAGGAGATATATAACTAAAGGTACTGCTCCCATATTGAAGGATCCAAGCTGTTTTAAAAAATAGGGCCCTTGTGGTTCAGTGGTAGTGACCCTACTGTGGGACCAGCAGGTTTGGGTTCAAATCTTACTTGCACTAGAAATGTTTGAATAGGTTGATTCAAATCACTTATACCCTACAACTAAAAGCTACTGATAAGGCACAGTGCTAATACCTTGGAGCCAACAGGTTTACCTACAAGTCCCACCTGCTCTGGAGGTGTGTCATTTTCTGTTTTAACAGATGGGTGGCACAATGACTCAGTGGTTAGCACCACTACCTCACTGTGCCTCGGTTCAATTCCACTTTCAGGTGACTGTCTGTGTGGGCTTTGCACATTCTCCCTGTGTCTGTGTGGGTTTCCTCCGGGTACTCTGGTTTCCTCCCACAATCCAAAAATGTGCAGGTCGGGTGAATTGGCCATGCTAATTTGCCCCATAGTGTCCAGGGATGTGTAGGTTAGATGCAGTAGTCAGGGGTCAATGTCGAGTAATAGGTTCGGGGAGTGGGTCTGGGTGGTTACTCTCTTGAGGGTCGGTGCGGACTTTGAGTCATAGAGTCATAGAGATGTACAGACCCTTTGGTCCAACCTGTCCATACCGACCAGATATCCCATCCCAATCTAGTCCCACCTGCCAGCACCTGGCCTATATCCCTCCAAACCATTCCTATTCATATACCAATCCAGATGCTTTTTAAATGTTGTAATTGTACCAGCCTTCACCATTTCCTTTGGCAGCCCATTCCGCACATGCACCACACTCTGCGTGAAAAGATTGCCCCATAGGTCTCTTTTATCTCTTTCCCCTCTCACACTAAACCTATGCCCTCTAGTTCTGGACTCCCCCCTACCCCAGGGAAAAGACCTTGTCTATTTACCCTATTCATGCCCCCATGATTTTATAAACCTCTATAAGGTCACCCCTCAACCTCCGATGCTCCAGGGAAAACAGCCCCAGCCTGTTCAGCCTCTCCCTTTAACTCAAATTCTCCAACCCTGGCAACATCCTTGTAACTCTTTTCTGAACCCTTTCAAGTTTCACAATATCCTTCCAATAGGAGGGAGGCCAGAATTACACGCAATATTCCAACAGTGGCCTAATCAATTATTGGGCTGAAGGACCTGTTTCCACACTGTAGGGATTCTATGAATGGTACACAATCCAAAAATGTGCAGATTAGGTTGATTGGCCTTAGTGTTCAGGAATATGTAGGTTAAGTGCATTAGCCATGGGAAATGTAGGATTACAGGGAAATGGTAGGGGGATGGGTCTGGATGGGGTGCTGTTCGAAGAGTCAGTGTGGACTCGCTTGATCGAATGACCTGTTTCCACATTGCATGGATTCTATGGAGATGGATGAAAAACAAATAGAATTAGATCACTTGGCCCATCTTACTTATGCCATCTCTTTGGAAGGGAAACTCCAGTCTTGCTGTTGTTTTATTGTCCCACAAATAGTTCCTTCTTAACAGTTTACTCGATTCTCTTTTATCAGCTGCTATTGAATTTACTGTCATCACCTTTTCACACATAACACAGTCACTCATTGTGTAAGATAAATTCTGCTCACGTCTTCTTTCTTACTGTAGGGAGACGTTCCTCAGACAGCAAGAATGAGAGGGGTTCAATGGATAATTTCACAGAACTTTATAATTTTTAAACTTTTTCCAGAAGCCATTACCTTGAAACAAATTAGGTATGTTGATTGGAATTCATGAGATGGAAAATGTGAGGACTGCAGATCAGAGCTGAAAATGTGTTGCTGGAAAAGCGCAGCAGATTCTCCTGCTCCTTGGATGCTGCCTGACCTGCTGAGCTTTTCCAGCAACACATTTTCAGCTCTGGAGTTCATGAGATCTCAATTTCATGTTTCCTGTTGGAACAAATACATTCAGGAATCAAATGACTTTTTATCGTCATGTACTATCTTACTTATTGCAATGGTACATTTGCTGTGGTTCTGTTCGCCGAGCTGGAAGTTTTTGTTGCAAACGTTTCGTCCCCTGGCTAGGCGACATCATCAGTGCTTGGGAGCCTCCTGCGAAGCGCTTCTGTGATGTTTCCTCCGGTGTTTATAGTGGTCTGTCCCTGCCACTTCCGGTTGTCAGTTTCAGCTCTCCGCTGTAGTGGTTGGTATATTGGGTCCAGGTCGATGTGTTTGTTGATGAAGTTTGTGGATGAATGCCATGCCTCTAGGAATTCCCTGGCTGTTCTCTGTCTGGCTTGCCCTATGATAGTAGTGTTGTCCCAGTCGAATTCATGTTGCTTTTTGTCTGCGTGTGTGGCTACTAAGGATTGCTGGTCGTGTCGTTTTGTGGCTAGTTGATGTTCATGTATGCGGATTGTTAGCTGTCTTCCTGTTTGTCCTATATAGTGTTTGGTGCAGTCCTTGCATGGTATTTTGTACACTACATTAATTTTGCTCATGTTGGGTATCGGGTCCTTCGTTCTGGTGCGTTGTCTGAGCGTGGCTGTTGGTTTGTGTGCCGTTATGAGTCCTAGGGGTCGCAGTAGTCTGGCTGTCAGTTCCGAGATGCTCCTGATGTATGGTAGTGTGGCTAGTCCTTTTGGTTGTGGTATGTCCTCGTTCCGTGGTCTTTCTCTTAGGCATCTGTTGAAGTTGCGCGGGTATCCGTTTTTGGCGAATACCTTGTATAGGTGTTCCTCTTCTTCTTTTTGCAGTTCTGGTGTACTGCAGTGTGTTGTGGCCCTTTTGAATAGTGTCCTGATGCAGCTTCGTTTGTGTGTGTTGGGGTGGTTACTTTCATAGTTTAGGTACATTTATTGAATATTAGAACTGTTTAGTGTTTGTGGAATATCAAGTTCATCTCAGAGTGAATGGCCTAGAAAGTGGGGCAAAACAAGACCCTACCATATCAGGTCTACCCAGGATAAACCTGGCATTGTGCTTTATTTTCATGGCTCAAGCAGCTCACTGCAGAAGAGAATTGTGAATTTCAGATCTGCGACAATAGCTCAAGAAGATTCTGAAAGACCAAGTGTTCAGGAGAGAGTGGGAAGAACAGTACAGTAATTGGAGGAAGATGATCCATGGAGCAGAGGGAGCTTATGACATGGACTGTGTGGTCATCAACAAATTCACCCAGCAGAGGGAATCAAAAACAAGTAGGGAGGATAGGGAGATTGAGAGAGGAGTGAGCTATTCAGGAGAAATCAGGAGATTGAGAGACAAAAGAAAGCAATTAAGCAAAGGTGATTGGAAGGGAAGACCATTAAAACATAAGAACAGTGGTAGGAACAGAAGTAGGCCATTTGGCCCATCCAGTCAGCTCCACCATTTGATGAGATTATGGCTGATCTGATGATCCTCAATTCAACTTTAAGTATACTTAAAAAGGCAGACATCAAAACAATAGGGCAGAGATTGGGAGAGTAAGTGTGTTGCTTGATGTGCAGTGGATCCAACAAATTCATTCCTGCTTTGCTTTGTTTCACACCTAGATAAATCATTCCACTGTTGGTTTCTGTGCTTCCTGCTGGTAGGCCTCTAATTCCCTCCCTCACCCTTGCTGCTTGTCTTTCTTGCTTAAGGTGCTATTTACAACCTAACCCCTTGATCAAACACTTACTTGATCATGAGCTAGAAAAATTCCTTACGTGACTCTGAAGTGTCTTTTTTTTTGTAGTGATCCTCCAAAGAATGCTTTCCTAATTGATTTTACACTGATGTCCTGATAGTTAATTAATTACTCCCTCCTTCAATATTTGAGCATCGTTTGTAGCTTACACACCTAGAGACACAATTTCTGAATCCAAAGATGTTTGGAAAATTCTGACAAAGGTATCAGCAGTTTCTTCACCAATTTTTATTAATAAACAAATAGATGCAGGCATGATGGGCCAAATGGCATCCTCCTGTTCTGTAACATTTCTGTAATTCTGTGAATACCATCAAGTCCTTGAGATTTCATTGTCTTAAGTCCCAATATTTTCTCTGTTGTTATTGTAAAAAAACTCATCAAATTAATTAAGTTCTTCTCATTAACTTGTGTTAGATTTTCTTGTAAAAATGACATTTCATTTCTCTACTGTGGGAATGGATACAAAGCGTTTACTGAACAACCCTGTAATTTCTTTATTATCCATTATAATCACATGATTGTGTCTTTAATGAAGTCATATGCCTTTAATCACTATTCCCCCTTTTAGTATGTTAATACAAACGTTTGGTATATATATGCTGTATAATTTCAAATTCTCCTCTTGTATCCCTCTTTCTGTCCACTGAATTTAAATATTTCCTCTGATTTGTGTAAATGCTCCAGGCTCATTTTAAAGAGCATGTTATGTACCAGATTTAATATGTCATAGATCATGTTGCTTCATGTTTGAGGAAATGTAACTTACGAAAGCAAAAGGAAATGTAATTCTTGATTTATCACCGCCCTTCTCGTTAATCAGTACCCTGAAAATATTCTGTCAGATTTGACAAATACAAGCCAGGTAGGGTTGAACATACAATATATTTGGAAGCCTTATTGTTGTTCAATATTTAGGTATTGACAATACAAACATTATTCAAATCAACGCTAGCCGATATGAGAGACATTTAAATTTGTGAAGAAACATTACTACGCATATCGTCCTAGAGATGATAAAGTTCTCAATTGCTGTTGTATTACAAACAACTAACACAGATATCAAATTTAGCTCCTTTAATGGAAGGATTAAGTTGCATCAAAGGAAAAATATATTTGTCAATACAGTAGGATGTGGAATTTGATAGGTGCACATCATATGGTTCAGCCAGCATCATTGATCACTGTGCTGTCCAAACTGTTGGCATGCAAAGGTCAATTTTCTGCCCTAGTTTAGGGGTGGGGGGTAGGGGGGTGGAAGTTGGCACTAGTGTGAACTGGTAAAGATGGCATGGCTGCAGCATAAGGAGGATGTGACTGTCATCCAATTCACTCAAAGTCTGACTTTTCAGAACAAAAGTCATTTTCATTCAGTGACTAAATGAGAGAAGAGCTTATCAGAGGTTTCAAAGTATTTCAATTAGCATAAATAGCTTGAATTCATTATTTACCAGCTATGGCACTCAATGCACTGTGCGACTGTTTTGAAACCATCGTGATGGCTCATCCCTGGAAAGCATGTTTCACTTTTAATTCCTTCATGGGCTGTCAGCATTGCTCACAAGGCCGGCATTTGTTTTCTGTTCCTTTCTTTTTTTAAGTTGATTGGCTGGTTAAAACATTTCAGTCCAGCATATTGCTGTAGATTTGGAGTCACATGTGGTCTGACCAGAAGGGGCAAATTTCCTTTCCAAAAGACATAGTGAATCAGATGGCTTTTGTTATGAAGTTGAAGGTGTGCAATGTACCTTTATGAGAGAGTGAATGTTGTTTTGCACTGAGAGCTTACAAACACCTATCATATGACCAACTAGCAGCCTCAGAGTATACTGAAAAATTGAAAATATGTAACATTTCTGTGCAATAGATACCTGAGTTTATTGCTGTTTTGACAACAATTTGAATTTAACCAATCAGTTTAAATTATGCCCTAGGATACTACATCCCAATTGAGTTTAAATTTATTGCTTTTGCCTTCATCGAACCAATGAGATGATTTGATGTTGGAATGTATAAAAAAGGCACGCACTTTGAAAGTCAGACAGAGTAACTGCCATCAAGAGAATAACTACCATCAAAACACTTTCTATCAAAGGTACCTCTTTGTATGAAACATCTTTGCAGTTAAAAGAAAGAAGAAAACCCAGGGAGATCTTCAGCCGGAAGAAGAAAGACACTGGAGATGATAGCCACTGTGTGGTTTTGAAATTAAGTTGATGTAATTTTAATAAGTATTTTATTGAAATAGTATATTTTTATAGAGTTGGAGGCAGATAGTAAGCAGTTCAGAGAAAGGGAGGCTTAGAATTGTGAATAGTTGTGTAATGTTCATTCCTAGAGTTAAAGAATAAATTGATATGATTTTCTTTAAATAGTGGAATTTGGGATTTCACTGTATCTCATATTTTAACAGATTATGAGGCAAGTTGAGCCTTTCTGGGTGTTTGGTTTAATTAATAGAAGAGTTCACCACGGTGTCATAATACGTTTTGCAACAACCAACCGTAGTCACCATTACAGAGAACTAGTTTTACATCCCAGATATACTAATGAATTAATTTGAAGTGTCACAAGCTACCATGGTAGGATTGTAACCATTAAACCCAAAGCATTAACCTTGGATTACATTATGATTATACTGCTGTCTGCCTGCTCGTTGGGATACAATATGATCTTAAGGGTGTCTTTTCCTTGGGTTTAAACTTACATTTGCATCCCTTTGTTGCACTCCTTTGCTATCAGTAAATTTGAAGGCAAAAGATAGAACAGAAAAAGATTTCAATACTATAGCCCAGAACTTGAACTTTAGTTGGAGTGTATTTAGAATATGTGTACAGTTCTGGTCACCACACCACTGTAAGTATGTGAAGGTGTTGGAAAGGGTAAAGAAACTGTTTACCAGGAGGTTGCCTGGTTTGGAGGATATTAACTAAGAGGAGAGATTGGACAGACTTGGTTTGTTTTCACTTGAGCATTGAAGGATGAGGGCAACCTGATAGAATTATGAGCAGCATGGATAGATGGATAGTTGGAGTTTTCCCAGGGTAGAAATGACAATTACTAGGGTGCATAGGTTTTATAATAAAAGAGGGTAAATTTGAAGGAGATGTGAGAGGCAAGCTTTTTACACAGAATGTAGTAAGTCCTGGAATGGACGGCCAAATGGGGTGATGGAGATGGATCCAAGAGCAACGCGTAAGAGGCATCTTGACAGATATGTGAATAGACAGGGAATAGCAGGATATTGACAGTGTGGGGGTAAGAGGTTTTAAGTTTAGAAAGGCATCATGTGTTGGTGCAGTCTTGGTGAGCAGAAGGACTTGTTCCTGGGCTGTTCTTTGTTCTTTTACTGTGACAGAATTAATGCCAAAGATGCATAAACGTATTTGTCACCTGTATTTTGCCTCCCTGGATTTCTGGGCATGGCAATTTAATTTTTTGCAAATAAATCTATCAGCTAAGGTACATTGCCCGAATGCATGTGAGGGAATGCCTTTGCAATGTTTTTGCTTTACCTTCAGGTTTGTCACAGATTTGTCCCATCTTCTCCAGTCTGAGCCTTATGTCTTGTCCTGTGGCTATGTACCTTGTATTATGATGTTGTTGGCTCATTGTAAGCTGTTATGGGATATTACATACCAGATCAATTAGCACTGTCCAGTTACAGATTTCAGGCATTTTATTTTCCTGATTGAACAGTCTTTGGATTCTGCATCTAAGTTTTCTCGCTGAGCTGGAAGGTTCACTTTCAGAACCTTCATCACCAAGCTAGAAAATATCTTCAGTGAGCCTCTGGATGAAGGCTCACTGATGATGTTACCTAGTATGGTGACGAAACATCTGAAAATGAGCCTTCCAGCTCAGTGAGCAAGCCTACATCCAGAACCTCAACCTGAGCTACAAATCTTGTGGGTGGCACGGTGGCACAGTGGTTAACACTGCTGCCTCACAGCGCCTGAGACCCGGGTTCACTTCCTGCCTCAGGCGACTGACTGTGTGGAGTTTGCACATTCTCCCTGTGTCTGCGTGGGTTTCCTCCGGGCGCTCCGGTTTCCTCCCACAGTCCAAAAATGTGCATGTCAGGTGAATTGGCCATAGTAAATTGCCTGTAGTGTTAGGTAAGGGGTAAATGTAGGGGTATGGGTGGGTTGTGCTTCGGCGGGTTGGTGTGAACTTATTGGGCCGAAGGGCCTGTCTCCACACTGTCATGTAATGTAATTTTCTCAAAACTCACAGTTTTTGGATTGCTTGATGAATCACACTTGGATGCTTCTCTGGGTGACCTGTATCCTGTTCTGGATTGGGAAGGTTTCTTTCTACACGTGTGACTTGGGTTTGATGCTGGCAGGTATGTTCACTTTTATTTATATAATGGCATATTTTACACTTCTAGGTAAGTAAATCAGTAACTCCATCTCTCCCTCAGACACTATCCTGATTCCTGGGATGGCAAGACTGATGTACGAAGCAAAGCTCGATCGGTTATAACAATTTTCACAGGAGTTTAGAAGAATGAGGAGGAGATTTCATAGAAATTTATAGAATTCTAACAGGACTAGCCAGGGTAAATGTAGGATGAATGTTCCTGATGACCAGGGAGTCCAGAACCAGTGATCATAGCCTAAGGATATGGGGTAGGCCACTTAGGACTGGGATGAGGAGCAATTTCTTCACCCAGAGATTGGGGAGTCTGTGAAGTTCTCTCTCACAGAAAGCGATTTAGGCCAAAACATTGAACATTTTTAAGAAGAGTTGGATACAGTTCTTAGGGTGAAAGGGATCAAAGGGTATCGGCTCTTCATTAAAGGGATCAAGGAATATGGAAGACCTCGCCTGACGAAGGGACAGCACTCTGAAAGCTTATGATTTTAAATAAATGTGTTGGACTATAACCTGGTGTTGTGTGACTTTTGACCTTGTCTCAGTTCAGGCCAAGATTCTCCATTGGTTGTACAGTTCAGTTCAGCCGTCGGAGTATAATTACCCACCTGGGTTGTGATTCAGTAGCTCACAGTAATGGGTACCGATGGTCAATGTGCTGACCTCGCAAATGTGAATGAAAAGTAAACATTGACTATTGCAATGGAAAGGGAAGTGAGACGAAGGACAAAGGAAGGAGCTGAGCAATGATCACCAGCAGTCCTCAGTATTAATGTGAAGTCAGGGACACCAGTCTCATGTCTGTCTATTCTACATTGGGGCAATTTTGAACAGCGTATCCGTTGTTTTTTTGTTCCTGCATTCTCTGTAATATCTGAAAATTAGTCCAGGAGCTATATCTCAGTTTTGGAATGAGAACCCTGATTCCATTTCAAAGAAGCAGCTAGGTCATCTGAAATAGGAAAGCTGAGCAATTTAGTCCCCGAAATTTAGTTTCATGAGACTGTGTAAAATCTCTCATTTCTGCACCCATTCTACACCTGTGAGATTGACCATTAGACCATTAAACCGAGGAGCAGAAACTAGGCCATTCAACCCATTGAGTCTGCTTCGCCATTCAATCATGGCTGATACACTACTCAACCTCATTCTCCTGCTTTCTCCCCATAACCCTTGACCCCCTTCATAAGTAAGATCCTATCTCTCTGTCTTAAATATATTCAGTGACCTGGCCTCCACAGCTTTCTGTGGCATTGAATTCTTCACCACCCTCTGGCTGAAGAACTTTCTCCTAATCTCCGTTCTAAAAGGCTTTCCCTTTACCCTAAGGCTGTGCCCTCTGGTCCTAGTCTCTCTACTGATGGAAACATCTTCCCAACATCTACTCTGTCCAGGCCATTCAGTATTCTCTATGTTTCAATTTGATCCCCCTAAACTCCATCGAAATAAACCCTCATATTTTCCTCATATGTTCAGCTTTTCATTCCTGAGACCATTCTCACGAACTTTTTCTGAACACATCCCAGGGCCGATACATCCTTCATGAGATATGGGGCCCAAAACTGTGCACAATATTCAAAATGGTCTGACCAGAGCCTTATAGAGTCTCAGAAGTACACCCCTGCTTTTATATTGTGATCAGGCAGAACCATAATCGTGTAATTAAGTACTGAAGTACAGGGTTACAGCGAAAAGTGTATAATGTCACCACACACAACACCACCTTACGTACAAAGGTACCTAGAAATAAAAAATAGGTACAAAGTGGTAAGAGGAACAAAGATAAAAAGATTAAGTATTACCTTCATTTAATAAATAGAAAAATAAAGAAGTAAGGTAATAGTTAACATTAAAGTCCCTCTCAATTTAAACTTGAAAAGTAAAGTAATTAAGTTGAAAGTTCAGCACTCTTTGAGTCCTCTACTAAGCTCACTCTCCAGGACACCTCAACGGTTCTCAACACCACCACTGCAGATTCCACACCCTCACTGTTCTTCTAAAACCTAAACCTAAATCAACAGGGGAATGTTTGGAAATCTTTGTAACAATAACAATAACATGATTTTTTTCTATTCATAAATAAGGGATGTTCTTCTGCTCGCCAACCCTTTGTCCTTTTGCATCACATCCATGGGACTAACTGCTCTCAGATCTGAAATCTGCAAACATGTGGCGATGTTAAACCAAGCTCTGTTGTCAAATACAATGATAGAATCAGGGTCCTTGGCAATGGACAGACAATCCTTGTGAGAATTGTTGACCTCTTCAAATGACTTGGCATTACACACTGTCAGTGGCTAAAGCTACATGCCAGGAATACAAATTTGGAACAGCTGCCAGCAGAGTATCTCAGGGTAATGTTTGTGTTTTAAGCTCATCACGTTATCATTTAATCATTTACAAAAGCATTTCTGTTCTATGTGTAATCTAACATATTTTCTTCGGCACTGTATTAAATGGAATTTTCTTTACCTGCTTTAGGCTGTATGCAGTACGTAGGAACAGTTCTAGACCATTTTACCCAACAGACATACCCTACCTTTCGATAAGATCATGCCTGGTCTCATTGTGGTTTCAGCTCTACTTTCCTGTCTGCCCCTCACTCTTTGTCAACCTTGCCAATCAAAATTCTATCCAACTTTAGCCTTGAATAAATTCCAGGGAAGAGAATTCCACAGGTTAATGACTGTCTGCTGGAATGAAATTTTCCTCATTGCTTTACTGAAAGTGTCCAAGGGCTACAGTGGTTAAGAAGGCAGCTCACTGTGATCGCTACCAGAGCATAGAATCATGGAGTCATAGAGATGTACAGACCCTTAGGACCAACCTGTCCATGCTGACCAGATATCCCAACCCAACTGCCAGCACCCAGCCCATATCCCACCGAACCCTTCCTATTCATATACACATACAAATGTGGCAACTGTACCACTACCACTCCCCCACTTCCTCTGGCAGCTCATTCCATACATATACCACCCTCTGCATGCAAGCGTTGCCCCTTAGGTCCCTTTTATATCTTTCCCCTCTCACACTAAAACTATGCCCTCTAGTTCTGGACTCCCCCACCCCAGGGAAAATACTTTGTCTATTTATCCTATTCATGCCCCTCGTGATTTTATAAACCTCTATAAGGTCACCCCTCAGTCTCCGACGGTCCAGAGAAAGCAGCCCCAGCCTGGTCAGCCTCTCCTGATGGCTCAAATTTTCTAACCCTGGCAAAACTCTTGTAAATCTTTTCTGAACCCTTTCAAGTTTCACAGCATCTTTCCCATAGGAAGGAGACCAGAATTGCACGCAATATTCCAACAGAGGTCTAACCAATGTCCTGTACAGCCACAACATGACATCACAACTCCTGTACTCAATACTCTGACCAATAAAGGAAAGCATACCAAACGCCTTCTTCACTATCCTATCTATCTGCGACTCCACTTTCAAGGAGCTATGAACCTGCACTCCAAGGTCTCTTTGTTCAGCAACACTCCCTAGGAACTTACCATTAAGTGTATAAGTCCTGCTAAGATTTGCTTTCCCAAACTGCAGCACCTCACATTTATTTGAATTAAACTCCATCTGCCACTTTTCAGCCGATTGGCCCATCTGATCAAGATCCTGTTGTAATCTAAGGTAACCTTTTTCACTGTCCAATTTTGGTGTCATCTGCAAACTTACTAACTGTACCTCTTATGCTCGCATCCAAATCGTTTATGTAAATAACAAAAAGAAGTGGTCACAGGCCTCCAGTCTGAAAAACAACCCTCCATCACCACCCTCTGTCTTCTACCTTTGAGACAGTTCTGTATCCAAATGTCTAGTTCTCCCTGTATTCCTTGAGATCTAACTTGCTCACCAGTCTCCCATAGGGAACCTTGTTGAATGCCTTACTGAAGTCCACATAGATCACATCTACCACTCTGCCCTCATCAATCCTCTTTTTTACTTCTTCAAAAAACTTAATCTAGGTTGTGAGACATGATTTCCCATGCACAAAGCCATGTTGACTATCCCTAATCAGTCCTTGCCTTTCCAAATGTATGTACATCCTGTCCCTCAGGATTCCCTTCAACAACTTTGCCCACCATCGACATCAGGCTCACTGGTCTATAGTTCCCTGGCTTGTCCTTACCACCCTTCTTAAACAATGGCACCACATTAAACAACCTCCAGTCTTCTGGCACCTCACCTGTGACTATTGATGATACAAATATTTGAGTAAGAGGCCCAGCCATCATTTCCCTAGCTTCCCACAGAGTTCTCGGGTACACCTGATCAGGTCCTGGGGATTTATCCACCTTTATGCATTTCAAGATATCCAGCACTTCCTCCTATGTAATATGGACATTTTTCGAGAAGTCTATTTCCCTACATTCTATATCTTCCATATCCTTTTCCAATACTCATGCAAAATACTTGCTCCACACACAGGCCATCTTGCTGATCTTTGAAGGGCCCTATTCTCTCCCTCGTTACCCTTTTGTCCTTAATGTATAGAGTCATAGAGTCATAGAGATGTACAGCATGGAAACAGACCCTTCGGTCCAACCCGTCCATGCTGACCAGATATCCCAACCCAATCTAATCCCACCTGCCAGCACCCGGCCCATATCCCTCCAAACCCTTCCTATTCATATACCCATCCAAATGCCCCTTAAATGTTGCAATTGTACCAGTCTCCACCACTTCCTCTGGCAGCTCATTCCATACATATACCATCCTCTGCGTGAAAAAGTTGCCCCTTAGGTCTCTTTTACATCTTTCCCCTCTCACCCTAAACCTATGCCCTCCAGTTCTGGTCTCGCCGACCCCAAGGAAAATACTTTGCCTATTTATCCTATCCATGCCCCTCATAATTTTGTAAACCTCTATAAGGTCGCCCCTCATCCTCCTATACTCCAGGGAAAACAGCTCCAGCCCCAGCATCTCCCTGTAGCTCAAATCCTCCAACCCTGGCAACATCCTTGTAAATCTTTTCTGAACCCTTCAAGTTTCACAACATCTTTCCAATAGGAAGGAGACCAGAATTGCAAGCAATATTCCAACAGTGGTCTAACCAATGTCCTGTACAGCCGCAACATGACCTCCCGATTCCTGTACTCAATACTCTGACCAATAAAGGAAAGCATACCAAACGCCTTCTTCACTATCCTATCTACCTGCGACTCCACTTTCAAGGAGGTATGAACCTGCACTCCAAGGTCTCTTTGTTCAGCAGTATTCCCTAGGACCTTACCATTAAGTGTATAAGTCATGCTAAGATTTGCTTTCCCAAAAATGCAGCACCTCACATTTATTTGAATTAAACTCCACCTGCCACTTGTCAGCCCATTGAACCATCTGGTCAAGATGCTGTTGTAATCTGAGGTAACTCTCTTCACTGACCACTACACCTCCAATTTCGGTGTCATCTGCAAACTTACTAACTGTACCTCTTATGCTCACATCCAAATCAGTCGAACGCCTTACTGAAATCTACTGCTCTGCCCCCATCAATCTTCTTTGTTACTTCTTCAAAAAACTCAATAAAGCTTGTGAGACATGAATTCCCACGCACAAAGTTGTGTTGGCTATCCCTAATCAGTCTTTGCCTTTCCAAATACATGTATATCCTGTCCCTCAAGATTCCCTCCAACAACTTGCCCAGCACCGATGTGTAAAACCTCTTTGGATTCTCCTTAATTCTATTTGCCAAAGCTGTCTTATGTCCCCTTTTTGCCCTCCTGATTTCCCTCTTAAGTATACTCCTACTGCCTTTATACTCTTCTGAGTATTCACTCGATCTATCCTGTCTGTACCTGACATGTGCTTCCTTCTTTCTCTTAACCAAATCCTCAATTTCTTCAGTCATCCAGCATTCCCTATATCTACTAGCCTTTCCTTTCACCGTGACAGGAATATACTGTCTCTGGACTCTTGTAATCTCATTTCTGAAGGGTTTCCATTTTCCAGCAATCCCTTTACCTGCGAATATCTGCCTCCAATCAGCTTTCGAAAGTTCTTGCCTAATACTGTCAAAATTGGCCTTTCTCCAATTTTGAACTTCAACTTTTAGATCTGGGCTATCCTTTTCCATCACTATTTTAAAACTAATAGAATTATGGTCAGTGGCCCCAAAATGCTCCCCCACTGACACCTCAGTCACCTGCCCTGCCTTATTTCCCAAGAGTAGGTCACATTTTGCACCTTCTCTAGTAGGTACATCCACATACATTTAATAAATTCCTCTCCGTCTAAACCCTTAACACTGTGGCAGTCCCAGTCGATGTTTGGAAAGTTTAAATCCCCTACCATAACCACCCTATTATTCTTACAGATAGCTGAGACCTCCTTACAAGTTTGTTTCTCAATTTCCCTCTGACTATTGGGAGGTCTATAATACAATCCCAATAAGGTGATCATCCCTTTCTTATTTCTCTGTTCCACCCAAATAACTTCCCTGGATGTATTTCCGGAATATTCTCCCTCAGCACAGCTGTAAGGCTATCCCTTATCAAAAACACCACTCCCCCTCCTCTCCTGCCTCCCTTTCTATGCTTCTTGTAGCATTTATATTCTGGAATGTTAAGCTGCCAGTCCTGCCCATCCCTGAGCCATGTTTCTGTAATTGCTGTGATATCCCAGTCCCATGTTCCTAACCATGCCCGGAGTTCATCTGCCTTCCCTGTTAGGCCCCTTGCATTGAAATAAATGCTGCTTAATTTATCAGTCCTACCTTGTTCTCTGTTTTGTCCCTGCCAGACCTGACTGTTTGACTCACTTCTGTTCTCTTGCATTGAAATATATGCAGTTTAATTTATCAGTCCTTCCTTATTCTCTGCTTTGTCCCTGCCCGCCCTGACTGTTTGACTCACTTCTGTTCTTGAAGAAGGGCCTGTGCCCGAAACGTCGAATCTCCTGTTCCCTGGATGCTGCCTGACCTGCTGTGCTGTTCCAGCAATAAAGTTTCAACTCACTTCTGTTCTCAACTGTACCAGTCTCAGATTGATCTCTTTCCTCACTACCTCCCTGGGTCCGACCTTCCCCATCTTACTTGTTTAAATCTTCCTGAGCAGCTCTTGAAAATCTTCCTGCCTGTATCTTAGTCCCTTCCAATTTAGGTGCAATCCATCCTTCTTGTACAGGTCACTTCTACCCCAAAATAGATTCCAATAATTGAAAATGTGAATCCTTCTCCTATACACCAGCTCCTCAGCCATGCATTCATCTGCTCTATCCTCCTATTCCTGTCCTCACTAGCTCGTAGCAATGGGAGTAATCCAGATATTACTACTCTCGAGGACCTTCTTTTTAAATTTCTGCCTAACTCCCTGTAATCTCCCTTCAGAATCTCATTCTTTTCTCTTCCTGTGTTGTTGGTTCCAATGTGGACAATGACCTCCTGCTGGCCCCTCTCCCCCTTGAGAACATTCTGCACCCTCTCTGAGAGATCATTGATCCTGCACCAAGGAAACAACACACCATTCTGCTTTTTCGCTGCTGGTCACAGAAACATCTGTTCCTCGGATAGAGAGTCCCCTAACACAATTGATCTCTTGGAACCTGACGTACCTCTCAATGCATTAGAGTCAGTCTCAATACCAGAAACTTGGCTGTTTGTGCTATATTCCCCTGAGAATCCATCACCCCATACATTTTCCAAAACAACATACTTGTTTGAAATGGGGATAGCCACAGAAGACTCCTGCACTAACTGCCTACTTCTCTTACCTTTCCTGGAGTTAGTCCATCTACGTAACTGTATCTGTGACTTTTCCCCCTTCCTATAACTGCCATCCATCACATTCCCTGGCTCTTGTAAATTCCTCATTGCCTCTAACTGTCTCTTCAACTGATCCATTCAATCTGAGGATTCACAACCAATGGCATTTATTGCAGATATAATCTTCAGTAACCCATAAACTCTCCCTAAACTCCCACATCTGACAAGAAGAGCATATCACTCTACTAAAGGCCATTTTTGCCCCTTCACAATCTACAGACTCCAAAAATAGCACTGTCTTATTCCTCTACAAAACACTGCTCCAGATTAAATTAATAGTTATGGCTTATATTTTAAGTTTAATCAAGAGACGTGTTCCAATAAAACATATAGTGAAGGAAGAACCCACTCTACTCACTACTGTAGACTTACTAGGCCACGCTTAAATATTCACTTCTGTTTCTGTGCTGTGACCTCTCTCAAACAGGTTCCTCCAAGATCTGTTGTGAATTTCACTGTTGGTTAATTTTCCCAGACACACTCCGATGTACAGTGATACATGAATTCAAAACAGCAAAGACAATAACTGTGCAGGTTCACTGTGGTATCAGTTTCTTTTTTCTCTCTCTCTCCTGCACTGACCTCACCATGTGCTTCCTTTGTCAGTTCTTCTCCCTTTTAAAACTGTTGTTTTGAGTTTTTTTTCCTCCAAAGTTCCCAGACAATACAACAGCATATAAAACAATAATTGCTGCTCCTGGAATTTGAGGAGATCATCTCCAAAACCTAAAATACCTCGAAAAAGGAGCAGACTGTTACAGCCAGAAAATTTTCCCATCCGCCATCTTGGATTACCCATGGAAGTGCAGTAAATGCTGGCCCCAGCCAATGACACCCACATCCCATGAATGGACAACACATAAGAACATCAGAAATTAGGAGCAGGAGTCTCTGTCCCGTTGAGCCCCCTCCACCATTCAACAAGATCATGGCTGACCTTTTAGTGGACTCAGCTCCATTTACCCGTTCACTCACCATAACTCTTAATTCCTTTACTGTTCAAAAATCTATCTTTGCCTTAAAAACATTCAATGAGGTGCCTCAACTCCTTCACTTCCCCCTTAGTTTGAGGTTATGCCCACTCGTTCTAGTTTCGCCCTCCCTGCTACTATCTCGTTATTCAATTCATAATTTTATATGTTTCTATAATTCTTCTAAATTCCTATGAGTATAATCCCAGCCTACTCACTCTCTCCTCATAAGCCAACCCTCTCAACTCCAAAATGAACCTACTCTGCACCCCCTCCAGAGCCAGTAATTCTTAGAGAAAAAACAAACAAAAGCTGCAATGAGACTTGCAGACAGGCTGTTCAAGTGGAACTCGGTATGAGCATCGAGAGCAAGTTAGCGCTGAATTAATGCTACCTCATCGCTCTTGTCTCACCTCAGTGGGAGAACTATCCCCACAGTCATCACAAAAGTTAAAGCTTTTAAACTAAGTGCAGACATTTCCCCAAGTTACCTGATTTTCAGACCGAGATCAATAGAAAATGTGGGCCAGGTATCTGAACTAGAATCATTATTTATCACAAGCGATTAGACTCCAGTAGCAGGGAAATGATAATAAACCACTGGCATGAAATTAAAATTCTAATCCCTTTATAAACTCTCCCTTACACACACAAGGGAGACAAATTGACAGGGAAAAATGGTTTACAGACAGAGGAAAATTGGGAAGGCAGTTCAGGATTATTTGTGAATAGGATTCATACGCTGATCAGATCTTTCTCTAAATGCTTCCATTGTTTGTAAACATGATTTGGAGGTGCCGGTGTTGGACTGGGGTGTACAAAGTTAAAAATCACACAACACCAGGTTATAGTCCAACAGGTTTAATTGGAAGCACTAGATTTCGGAACGATTGCGTGATTTTTAACATTGCTTTTAAAGAGATACAAGGTGGCGGGTTCACTGACAAAACGTTCCTGACTTGACAGTTAAAAGTCACAGCTTACACCAATGCTGAAGAGAAGATGGTTGATTTTCTTGAGGTTTGAAGTGAACTTTGACTGCAGAGCACAAAAAAAAAAGCTTCTGAGAGGGTGGAAATCAGAACGCTTCTCTCAATCTTGTTCCCAGCCCTGGATAGTTTAGTTTCCTGAGAACCATTCGTACGGTTGTTGGCAGGCAGAAGGCTTTTGTCATCGATAACTGGGCATTAATCCACAGGCCAATCAATTTCTTGTTGCCACCCAGCTGCAGGTAGGCACACAACCTGTCAGATCAGATTTGCCCACAATCTACACTCCAATTACAGCTTCTGCAAGTAACTGATGCTTGCCAGAAGTGCAAGCTTATTAACTTCTCATATTATTCAGCAATCTTTTCAAACACTTGTTTTTAAAATAGCTCTTCCTTATTTCAGCCCAAAATTAAATTAAAAAATAAAATGGCATGTTCTTTAGAATTCTGACAAAGGCTTGCATCATTTGTTGATAATTAAAAATAACCTGATTGTATAATAATTATTTGAGTTGAACTTGACTTGCTTTTAATGGATGTTGTATGTGCAGTTGGTTTTTCACACTGTCGGGTAGATGCTTTTGTAGATGTACTGGTGGTGTGGAGGTGCCAGCGTTGGACTGGGGTGGAGAAAGTCTGAAGTCATATGACACCAGTTTATAGTCTAACAGGTTTATTTGAAATCGTAAGCTTTTGGAGCGTTGTTCCTTCATCAGGTGACCTGATGAAGGAGGAGTGCTTTGAAGGCTTGTGATTTCAAATAAACCTGTTGGACTATAAATTGGCGTCATCTGACTTTGGACTTAGATGCGCTGAAACAGCTTGTCTATGGGTGTGATACTTTCAGTACTATATAGCTAAGTAGTTGTTAGAGATAAGAGCCTTTATGGCTATCAATTATCATCTGTGGCTCCTCAGAGGACCTCAGGAGGAGGCTGAGATAGAATATGTCTGCATAAATGTTGACTGCTCAGTGTTATTATCATTATAAAAACTGGACCATTCTTGATTTTTTCTGGACTTTTGATTGTGGACTTAAATTGAAAAAAGACTGTTTAACACCGAGGATTGCAGAAAGGATTACTGCATGTTTTAATGCATGTTATTGATACTCATTGTAAGTGCTGTTTACGCAGCTGTCTGTTCAAGCTGTGAGGAAGGTTATGTAATGAAGTTATGTGGATGTACTGTACGTTTAAGAGAGTTAAAAGGTAGCAGTGATAGCACCAAGTGTTCTCAATAAGATGCAATGTAACATGTGCTGTAGCTACCAGGGTAGCTAGGGTAGCTGGTTGCCTGGAAATGATAAAAAAAATTCAAATTAAGCCAATCAGTTTACATTAAACCCTGAAAAATACCAAACTCCAATCCAGTTTGAATTTAGTATATACTGACAATCTTAAAAGCCAATGACACAATCTGATGCTTTCGGGGTATAAGACCGAGGAAAATGGAACAGTTGGGAGGAGAGCTGCCAAGCTACCAGCATGTAAGGACTGCCTGAAAAATAGTTCCCTTAAAGGTACCTTTATCGATGAGTAACCTGTGAAGCAGAATCCCCAAACAAGAAGGAAAAGAGACAGGAATACAGAGAAAACTGAAAGCTGCCTGGTTTCTGAGATAAAAAGTTTTGTTTTCTAAATCTCAATTGGGAGTTTTATCGGACTAGTATTATATAGGGTAAGGTAAAAGGTTAGACGAAGGAGTTGTAAATAGTTGTGAGTTAATTATTCTGTGTTATACTTTAAGAAATAAAATAGCTAATTTTTACTTTAAATAGTTCTTGGCCTCTCAAATTTTCATAGATTACTGCATGGGATAAATGTTTCTTGTGTTGCTGCTTTAAATTAAGCAGGAGTGTTTACCCTGTGTCGTAACAGACTAGGGGCTTGGGTCCGTGCTTTGAACTGGTTTAGACAGATTTGAATAGATTTGGGGGTACGAAAAATCCTAGGAGATTTAAACACTTGCAGTTTCACGTCCTAGGTCTTTAAATAAAACGTAGTGAGACAATTTGTTTAATTTCGGTGACTCATGGTTGATTAAATTATAAGTGAGAGAAATGGCTCTTAAAATTGCTAAAGAGGTTCTGGGATTTGAAGATTATTCTCAAATTTGCCAAGGAAGTTTAGAAGGAAAGAAAAAAAACATACTTTTTGAATTAGCAAAGAAGTTGGATTTGGGTTTTACCAAGGACAAACGTAAAGTTGAAATTATCAGGGAATTACTCAAACACTTAGGTGTATCAGAGAAACAGACAAGTGCAGTAGAGGTAGAAAAACCTAAATTACAATTGAGGAAATGGAGTTAGATAACAAACAAAGGGAGAGAGAAAGAGAAAAAGAGTTAAGAGAGAGAGAGGAAAAAGAAAGAGAGAGAAGGCTCTTAGCTGAGCTAAAAGAGAGAGAATTTGAACTTGAGAAATTGCTACTTAGTCAGCAAAGTCAAATTAACAGGATGGAGAGTAAGAGAGAAGGTAGTGATACATATAAATATGTCAAAGTTCTGCCACACTTTGATGAGAAAGATGTTGAAGCCTCCTTTATTTCATTTGAAAAATTCTCAAGGCAGATGGAGTGGTCTGCGGAGTTATGGGTAATACTAGTTCAGACTAAACTATAGGTAGAGCGAGTGAGGTATTTGCTGCATTGTCAGGTGAGGAGTCATGAGATTATGTAGATGTTAAAGAGGCTATTTTAAGTGCTTACGAATTAGTACCAGACGCATATAGACAAGAAACATAAAGAAGGAACCAGGTCAGACTTAGGTTGAGCTCGAAAAAATTAAACATAGTCATTTTGATTGGTGGGTACATGCTTTGGAAATAGATTAGACCTTTGAGGCTCTCAGAGAGATTATTCTGTTGGAGGAGTTTAAAAACTCACTTCCAGACATAGTAAGGATTCATGTGGCGGGACAGAAAGTTCAGGAAGTGAGAAGGGCAGCAGAAATAACAGATGAGTACATGTTGGTGCGTAAGACAAGCTTCCGGACAGAATTTCATCCTGTGAGGGATCTAAGTTGGGAGAAGGAGAAATCCTATACTATGAAACCAAAAGTAGAGAGTACTGCTAAGCATTTATCACAGGATAAAAAAGTACCCCCAGAGGGTGGAAAGGAGTTGAAAGGCCTCAGGTATTTTCACTGTGGTAAAGTAGGACACGTAAAGTCACAGTGTTGGTAGTTAAAGAAAGGCACTGCGGGAAAAGATGTGGTAAAAGAAGCTAAGTCAGTGGCGTTAGTTAAGCTTGTAAAGGAGACCCCAAGAGGAGCTGAGGAGCTACAGGAGAGTGCACAGCCTAGGCAGGGGCTGGGGATGGAGTTAGTACCTGATCTCTACAAAGAATTTGCCTTTGTGGCTAAAATTTACTCAGAAAGAGCAGGGGGAGAAGAACAAGAAGCTATAATTTTGAGAGGTACAAGATCTAACCAGTTGCTGATAGTAAGAGATGAATAAATATGCATTCTTGCTGATCTGTTACCCAAACTTCTGGTAATTTGTGGGATAGATGGATAGAAATTTAACGTTCCCCTATGGGTTGGAGTGCCAACTCAAGACTGGGGAAGTTACAATGGGAGTGATTGATAGAGTGTCAGTTCCAGGAATCCAGCTTGTTCTTGGGAATGATTTGGCAGGATCCAAGGTGGGAGTGACACCTTGTTGTGGGGAAGCCAAGGAAGACTAAGAAACTGAGTAGTTAAAACTGAAATATCCTGATATTTTCCCAGTCTGTGTGGTAACCAGACCCCACTATCATAAGTCACAACATGGAGCGAAAAATAAAGAGAAAGACGATAGAGTTGAGGTTCAGTTAGCGAATACCCTGTTTGACGTAATAGTGCAGGAAAAACCTGAACAGGCAAAGGGTCAGACAGAAGTGTTTACTCCTGAAAGGCTAAGAGATTGCAGCAGGAAGACAAGACGATAAAAGATATATATGTGGATGTGGACTCCGAAAAGGAGGCAGAGAATATTCCAGAGGATTATTATCTGAAAGATAGAATCCTAAGGCGGAAATGGAGACCACGGCAGGTTTGTGCAGAGGAGAAATGGGCTGAAGTGTACCAGATTGTGTTGCTAGTAGAATACAGACAGGAAGTGTTACATGTAGCACATGAACTACCTGAAGAAGGTAACCTAGGTGTACAAAAGACTCAGGCTAAGATACAAAAACATTGTTATTGGCCTGGAATGCACAAGGATGTGATTAACTTTTGCCGTACGTGTCATACATGCCAAATGGTGGGTAAGCCACAGACGGTAATAAACCTTTGTTGCCAATTCCCACATTTGAAGAACCTTTCACACGAGTTATAATTGATGGTGTAGGTCCCCCCCCCCCCGAGAAAAGTGGGAACCAATACTTGTTAACCACAATGGATGTGTTTACCAGATTTCTGGATTCAATTCCATTACGGATTATCAAGGCAAAAAGGGTGGCAGAGGAGTTAATAGCTTTAATCACATGGTATGGACTATCCAGAGGGATTCAGTTGGACCAAGGGTCAAATTTTACTGTTGGGCTGTTTAAGGAGGTTATGGATTGCTTAGGCACACAGCACTTTGAATCAAGTGCACATCATCCTGAATCCTAGGGAGCTTTAGAAAGGTGGCATCAGACCTTGAAGACCATGTTCAAAGCGTACTATCAGGATTACTCGAATGATTGGGATAAGCGTATCCCATTTGTATTGTTTGCCATTAGAGATGCCCCAAGTAAATCTACTCAGTTCACTCCCTTTGAGTTAATACTCGGGCATGATGTGAGAGGCCCTTTGTAATTAATTAAAGAAAAATTGATGGGACCAAAGTCAGAGATCTCACACTTAGATTATGTATCAGAGATGAAGGAGAGAGTAAATAGAGTCAGTGATTTGGCTAAACAGCACCAAAAGACGGCACAGTGTAGAATGAAACAGGTGGCACGTAAAAGCTCTGAGACTCGGACGTTTTCCTGACGGGATGACGTGTTTGTACTGTTACTAGTGATAGGAGATCCCTTCAAAGCCAGGTTTGATGGTCACTATCGAATTGAGAAAAATTTGAGTCAGGTGAACTATTCAGTAAAGATGTCAGATAGAAAAAAATGGTATTGGGTATGTCATGCGAACATGTCAAAACTGTATTATACTAGAGAGAAAGATGGTATAGGTTAGTAAGCTATCTGTCTCAGGAACATAGAATGCAGTTGAAAGATTTGCTACTGGGGTATAAAGCCATATGTAAAGATCAGATGGGGAGGACTAATGCTATTGTACATGAAGTAGACGTAAGGAATACTGCCCGATAAAACAACACCCCTATCAGCTTAATCTTTTCAAAGCCAGACAGGTCCAGATGGAGGTGGAGGCCATGGTCAACAAGGACATCATCTAACCAAGCCAGAGCACGTGGAGTTCGCCGATTGTCTTAGTTCCCAAACCGGACGGGACTCATCGATTCTGCGTGGATTATCAGAAAGTCAATGATGTTACAAAATCAGACACATATCCAATTCCTAGATTGGAGGACTGTACTGATGGAGTTGGACAAGCCAGTTACATCACCAAGTTGGACTTCATGTGTAGTTACTGTTAGGCACCTTTATCAGAGAAAGTCCTGAATTTGTAACCCCAAATGCGCTATATCAGCTTAAAGTGATGCCCTTTGGAATGAAGAACGCATGCGCCACATTCCAAAGACTCAAGGACAGAGTTGTGGTGTGGTTAACAAACTGTGCAGTCTAATTGGATGATGTAGTGATCTTTAGTAACTCCTGGAAAGATCACATGGTACAGTTGGCAGAATGCTTTGAATGACTACGAGAAGCAAAACTGATCAAAAACTTAAGAAAAACTGTATTCGCAAAAGAAGAGGAGACGTTTTTGGTACATAACACCAGTCATGGAAGGTTAACCTCACGGAATGCAAAGATGACTGCTATCAAGGAATTTCCACGACCAACCTCAAAGAAAGAGGTGCTTTGATTCTTAGGATTCAACAGATTCTATTGGAAATTTGTTCTAAACTTCAGCAGTGTCATGGCACCATTAACTGATTTGCTGAAGAAGAACACAAAGTTTCATTGGACAGAACCATGCCAGGAGGCATTCGACAATTTGAAAGCTATATTAACCACCAAACCAGTTTTAGCTACACCAAACTTTTCAAAACCTTTTAAAGTCGCCATCAATGCTCGTGACATTGGAGTTAGAGTTGTACCCCTACAGGACGATGAGGATGGGATTGAACTGCCAGTTGGTCAATGACTTCACAAGGTTAAACCAGTCACTGTGTAGCCCCTTCAACAAGTGAAGGTACCTGGAAGAGGAAGTTCCAGGAGCAACAAGTCCTGACCAGCCAACAGCATCATCTCATTGAACCCTGAGGATAGAGACCATTGAACTGAATCTTTCCCCTGATCATAGCATCAATTTTTTTTGTATCTGTCTGTGTGCGTAAGGAAAATAACAAGTCGAGTTATATCTTGTTGGTTTAAAATTGTTTCCCTAAAAGCAGAATTGCATTTGTAATAAATAGTTATTGGTCCCGACTTACAACATAGAACATAGAACAGTACAGCACATTCGAGCCCTTCGGCCCTTAATGTTGTGCTGGCCTTCAATATTACTTTAAGATCAGACCAACTGATATACCCTTCATAGTACTATCTTCCATGTGCTATCCAAGAGTTGCTTAAATGTCCCTAATGTAACTGACTCTACTACCGCTGCGGGCAGTGCATTCCAGGCACTCACCACTCTGTTTAAAGAACCTACCACTGACATCTCCCCTAAACCTTCCTCCAATCACCTTAAAAGTATGCCCACTTGTGATAGTCTTTTCTGTTCTGGGAATAAGTCTCTGACTGTTCACTCTATCTATGGCACTCATCATCTTGTACATCCCTTTAACCCTGTATTCTCCATTCAAATTCACCCTTCCAAAGTGAATCATTTCACACTGTTCCAAATTGGCCTCCATTTGCCACTTATTAGCCCAGTTCTGCATCCTGCCAATATCCCGTTGCAACATACAACAGCACCCAACACTATCCACAATTCCACCAATCTTGGTGTCATTGGCAAACTTGCTAACCCACCCTTCCATGTCCTTATGCAAGTCATTTATAAATATCACAAAGAGCAACAGTCCCAGAACCAATCCCTGCGGAATACCACTGGTCACCAAGCTCCAGGCTGAATACTTTCCATCTACTTACTGTTAATCTGGGTCAAGTAGACACATAAATTAAGGAATCTTCATATTTCAATAAAAAACCCTGACCTTTGTAACAACTCCAGGAATAGCAGGGCTTGATTTCCATTGTGCTACCTCAGTGAATGATAACAACTTGCTGTCACTCTAATAGACCACAACAATACCTCAAAAATAATCATGTGTAATCAATTTCAAATAAACTACTGACAAGATGTGTTTTGTAATGTTGCTCCCATTCTGTGGTGGCCACACTACTGATAGAAGAGTGGCCAAATGAACTCCTATTCACCTTTGCATCCATTCATGCTTAGTTTAGATTTAGATTAGATTAGATTCCCTACAGTGTGGAAACAGGCCCTTCGGCCCAACAAGTCCACCCTGACCCCCCCTTACAGTCCCATTTCCTTCTGACTAATGTACCTAACACTATGGGCAATTTAGCATGGCCAATTCACCTGACCTGCACATCTTTGGACTGTGGGAGGAAACCGGAGCACCCAGAGGAAACCCATGTAGACATGGGGAGAATGTGCAAACTCCACACAGACTGTCACCCAAGGCTGGAATTGGACCTGATGCTATGAGGCAGCAGTGCTAACCACTGAGCCAATGTGCCGTCCTTGTCTGGCTGTAGGTCTGTCCCTACGTACCATCTAGCCTGTGGACTGCCCTGACACACCTTCCGGTCACCTCTAGGACAGCCCATCCCCTGATACTCCTTTTTTAAATTTTATCAAGCAGTACAGTTTACAAACAATTAACATTAACAGCTCCATCCTGCAACCATTAGATTACATTCTCTACAGTGTGGAAACACGTCCTTCGACCCAACCAGTCCACACTGACCCTCCAAAGAGTAACCCACCCAGACCCATTTCCCTCTGGCTAATGCGCCTAGCACTATGGGCAATTTAGCATGGCCAATTCACCTGACCTGCACATCTTTCGGCTGTGAGAGGAAACTGGAGCACCTGGAGAAAACCCATGTAGACATGGGGAGAATTGTTTCATCAGGCTTTTAGAATGTGTAATGGTATTCCACTGACATTTGTCCCAATTTACGCTGGGCAATGAGGAGGCCAATGACACTGGAAACTTTAGGCACCTGGACTGCAGGCTTTAAGGATCAGCATTCCAGGAGTAACCTGTGTGCTTCCCTGGGCTACCCTCTGTGACATTAGAGTGAGGCAGCAGTGGAGGATCTGCTTATGGCCTCCCCATAGTGAAAATGTCTTGGGTACAAATCTACATCACCATCATTCTGCTTTAGCAGCCCTAACCAAAGTTCGATCTCGGAACTAAAGTTTCTAAAATAATGAATGGCCTAATTAAGCTGCTTTTTCTTACGGTCTGCCCTTCATTTTCAGAGGGAAAGAGTTTAAAAGCAGAGAAGTTATGCTGCAGCTGTACAGGGTGCTGGTGAAGCCACACCTGGAGTACTGCGTGCAGCTTTGGTCTCCTTACTTGAGAAAGGATGTACTGGCACTGGAGGAGGTGCACAGGAAGCTCACTAGGTTGATTCCAGAGTTGAGGGGGTTGGCTTATGAAGAGAGCCTGAGTAGACTGGGATTATATTCATTGGAATTCAGAAGAATGAGGGGGGATCTTAAAGAAACATATAAAATTATGAAGGGAATAGATAAGACTGAAGCAGGGAGGTTGTTTCCACTGGCAGGTGAAACTAGAATTAGGGGGCATAGCCTCCAAATAAGGGGGAACAGATTTGGGACTGAATTGAAGAGGAACTTCTTTACTCAGCGGGTTATGAATTTGTAGAATTGCAATCCCATTGAAGCAGTTGAGATTACCCCATTGATCTGAGATGTTCAGTATTCAGGCAGTAAACTATCAGTAATTTACAATTTCCTCTGATTAAAACATTAGTTTTGTTTATTTAGGGGAATAAGCCTTATTAGTAGTTTTAGTTCTGAGTAGACAAAATAACCATGGGGTAGCTCAGCATTTCATTGATTGCCAAAAGACAAAAAGCAACAATTGAAGAAAATAGTCTTATTATATTTTAGCATCTGCTGTATCTTTTTTCATTGTTTTAATGAAAGCCAACGTATACTTACATAATTGTGTTAAATATATTTAACTGGGTTCATGTGTTGACTGTCTCTATTGAAGTGTTTCCACATCCAGACATCAGTAAGGGATTGAGCAGTTTTTGGAGGCGTTTGTAATTCTGAGTGCAATGTTTTTAAAAGTCGAGGTGAGTTAATGGAGGAAAAAATGTATACTTTCAAGGAATAATTAAACAGTAGAAAGGTAGTATGTTATTTAAATAGAGAGAGATTACAGAGCTCAGAGGCACAGAGAGATGTTGGGTGTCTAATATGTGAATCACAACTAGCTTGTAGGAATGAAGAGCAAATTGAATGGGATATGAGGGTTAATCAACAGATAATCATTAACCAAAAATAAAATGGGTTACTGTGAAGCTGATGTCCTAATGTTTTGAGAGGGGGTTGGTGTTGTCTGGAAGGGACAGGGGAATAATAATTGAGTAAGCTAGACTTATGCGCAAACAAGAAGTCAGCTGTGAGAAATGCAAGACGTACATCAGATATCCTGATAAACATGAAGTAAATCATATTTAAAAGTTTAAAGAAAAAGCAGCCACTTTCCATTAGAGCCAGTTTGATGCTGCATTATATTCACTGAATTTGAGAAATCTATGTTTATTTGTACCAGAAGTGTAGGGTGGGGTATTTCCTGCACATATGCAGATTCAGTGGCTTTGCCAGAGTCTGAGTATTTGTTATTGGCATTAAAATAAATAAGTTAGTTTAACACTATAAACAATAAAATTCAAGTTACCCATTTTGAGGCCTGTACAGTCATTAACCAAGTAGGTGTTTCTGTATTTAGTCCACTTTCCAATTATTCCCTCTGTAAAACGTGCTTCTCACAATTCAGTGAATAGCCAGGATATGATAGAATCCCTAACAGTGTGGAAACAGGCCATTTGGCCCAACATGTCCACACCGACCCTCTGAAGAATAAACCAGCCAGACCCATTCCCCTACTCTATTACTCTACATTTACCCCTGATTAATGTACCTAGCCTACATATGCCTGAACACTGTGGGCAATTTAGTATGGTCAATTTGCCTAACCTGCACATCTTTTGATTGTTGGAGGAAACCAGAGCACCTGGAGGAAACCCACGCAGACACGGGGAGAACGTGCAAACTCCACAAAGACACAAGGCTGAAATCAAACTTGGGTCCCTGGCACTGTGAGGCAGCAGTGCTAATCACTGAGCCACCATGCCACTCAATGAGCATCAGGAATAAAAACATTAACTTCCAATACCGGGAATTGGTTGTAACATTTATTTTAAGTGCATTTTTTGATAGAAATCAATACAAATTAGTATTTTGAATAAAATATTGAAGAAAATATTTAGCACTGATTGCACTTGAGAATATTAGCCTCATTATTTACAGACTGAGCTCGTCAGGGTTTTCAGAAACTCCCCTGCACAAAGCATTTCCAACTTGTTCAGTGACTTTGCAATAAATGTCAGCCTTATATCAGTTAAGATATAATCTCACCCACTGCGATACTAATAACATGCACCACAGCATGTTGGGCAAATTTATAAATTGAATTTTATTCATATTTATCCATGGGAATAATGTTGGTATGGGGTGACTTCTGTAACGTAATCAACCTTCAGTGACTGTCCAGCAAGTGAACCAAATTAATTGAATTCAACTTCTTGCCTCCAAAAGCAAGAGAATGAAGCCTAGTGTGTGTTATCTTCATAGTTCAAACCAGATTCTTAAAGCTGTGAGGCAGAGTTTTGAATCTGCTCATGTCGCCAACAGTTTCGAGGGGTGAAAGTGCATGAGCACCTGGGCCTGAAGCTTTTCTGTTGATGGCGGAATTTACAGTGATGTAAAAGGGGAGAGAACATGCATTTCCGTAGCACCTTCCTCAACCACAGGGCACCTGGAAGTGGTTAAAGGCATGCAGCACCTTTGAAGTGCAGTCCCTTGTTGTGGTACAGGAACCACAGTTGCCAATTGGCACACAGCAAGCTCTCATAAATAACAAAACGATAATCAGCGATGTGGACTGGCTAGCTCAGTTGGTTGGATGGCTGGTTTGTGTCTCAGAATGATGTCAAAAGCACATATTTAATTTCTGTGCTGGCTGAGGTTACCGTGAAGGTCTCACCTTGTCAACCTCGCCTCTCTCCTGAGGATGTGGTAACTGTGAGGTGAAACATCCATGAGTCATCGCTGTCTAATAAGAGAGCTCTCCAATGCTCCAGGAATAGGGTGATGTTAGCATTAAAGAGCAGTTGATCTGTTTTAGATGAGAAATAAATGTTGCCCAGGACACCAGGGACAGTTTATCCTCTCCATCTTCAAAACAGAGCAATGGGAAATTTTGCAAACAAGACCTTGTGATTTTAACATTTCAATCACCGACCTCCCAGTCTCTCACTCCTGCAGTCCTAAATGGGGAGCACCAGGCTATACATTAGCAGTCTCATCTCTGGTGGGGGTTTCAATGCATTCTTTTTAGTTTAAGTAACGAAACTACTGAATACTTTGGCACAGCTGACCTAATCTATAGCTGCAGATGTTGAGCAGTAAAATAAAGAATATAGCTTCAGAAGTGGCTCCTTCCTGCAGGCTTGTGGAAGTGAGAGTCAAGGAGATTGGGTCCAACCACTCTCCCAGGGTGACTGCTGTGCTTTGAGGCTGACGTCTTTTTTTTTCTCCGTGTTTTGTTAAGTACATTAAGTCATGGTCACAGCAGGAATAGACTGTTCCAGTCCGGTGCCTTCAGGCTTCTTAGTTTGCTCGGTCACTGATAATAATTGCCGGAACAAACCTGGCTTTTCACTACCAGCTGAGAATATACAACACAAAACACAGTGAGGCAACAATGCTGAACGTCTTGAGGGCAAGCAGCACAACGGGAGAGGGACATAAATTGGACAGTCTTCCAACAGATGCTGCTTTGTGAGGTCAGTGATGGAAATGGCTATGTAAGCGTTTTAACTCATTCCTGCTGCATCCTCAAGGAGATTTATGTAAAAGTTTGATCATACCTTAGAATCGAAAAGTGTTATATGTATATAACATGAAGTGAACACACACGGAGAGCTCTGCTAAACCTATTTCCATGCATCTGTTTCTCGTCAGACTGCCTTGTTTCTTTGATAGGGGTGAGCGACCCAAATCAACCATCCCAATCCACATGCAGAATGTCGAGCAGAGAGGTTCAATTGCTCTCACTAGAAAAGAGAGGATTGCATTTCTACAGAGCCTTTCACAACCTCGTTTTCCTAAAGTGCTTTACAGGTGATTAAACAATTTAGAAGTGTAGCCATTTCTTAAATGTTGGAAGCACAACAAGCTCCCAGAAACAGTAGGGTGGTAGAAACAGTATCGGACTTGAATATTACCGAGAAAAGGTGCATTTTCTCAAAGCATTTTTGTTTTGCACTCATCAGGCCAATTTACAAGAATATCTTTTTCATCTGGAAAAAAGCAACATTTCTATTTATGAGAGAAGTGTACTGATTTCTCAGTAAGTGAGCACTGATTGGTACATAGGTGACCATGGAGAGAATGCATCAGTCAATAACGGTTGACAGTTAACAGCCAGGCTTTATTTAAATTTTAAACCAGACAGCTTGACGCTGATTGGATAAGACATTACTCTGAGGAATGGATGATGTGAACAACTATGTTATTTAGTCACCCTCCCTCCCTCCTTCCCTCCTTCCCTCCCTCTCATACAGTGTAAATGTTATTTTCCGATTACTTTAGCATTTTGTGAATTGTCCTAATGAGTGAAAAATGAAAATCTACGACAAAATGTGTCTTTTTTTTAACAGTGTAACAATGATCAGATGATATGTTTCGATGATGCTGACAAAAAGTCAATTATTGGTCAAAACATCAAGAAGAACTCTCATTCAGAAGAGTTGTTGGATCAAAATGTTAACTTCCTTTCCAAAGGTATTGCCTGACCTATTGAGTTTCTCCAACAATTTCCCTTTTTATAACTCCTATGTGCTTCATTTGCCTAGCACCATGGATATTTCACTTTCACTAAATTCTCATCCAAAAAAAGACAGAATCGCTGGCAGTGCAGCATTCTCTCAGTACCGTGATCTCTGGAAAATTTATTTTCCAGAGTTCGATAGACTCGGGATCAGTTCCTCCGGATTGGAGGGTGGCTAATGTTGTATCACTTTTTAAGAAAGGTGGGAGAGAGAAAGCAGGAAATTATAGACCAGTTAGTCTGACCTCAGTGGTGGGAAAGATGCTGGAGTCTATTATAAAGGATGAAATTACGACACATCTGGATAGTAGTAACAGGGTAGGTCAGAGTCAACATGGATTTATGAAGGGGAAATCATGCTTGACTAATCTTCTGGAATTTTTTGAGGATGTAACTCTGAAGATGGACGAGGGAGATCCAGTAGATGTGGTGTATCTGGACTTTCAGAAAGCTTTTGATAAAGTCCCACATAGGAGGTTAGTGAGCAAAATTAGGGCACATGGTATTGGGGGCAAAGCACTAACTTGGATTGAAAGTT
>NC_057738.1:41322454-41324848 GCF_004010195.1 Chiloscyllium plagiosum
CTAATAGCATGCTGGCCTTCATAATAAGAGGGATTGAGTATATAAGCAAAGAGGTTCTTCTGCAGCTGTACAGGGCCCTGGTGAGACCACACCTGGAGTATTGTGTGCAGTTCTGGTCTCCAAATTTGAGGAAAGACATTCTGGCTATTGAGGGAGTGCAGCGTAGGTTCACGAGGTCAATTCCTGGAAAGGCGGGACTACCGTACACTGAAAGACTGGAGCTTGTATATCCTTGAGTTTAGAAGACTGAGAGGGGATCTGATTGAGACATATAAGATTATTAAAGGATTGGACACTCTGGAGGCAGGAAACATGTTTACACATGGGTGAGTGCCAAATCAGAGGACACAGCTTAAAAATATGGAATAGACCATTTAGGACAGAGATGAGGAGAAACATTTTCACCCAGAGAGTGATGGCTGTGTGGAATGCTCTGCCCCAGAGGCCAGTGGAGGCCCAGTCTCTGGATTCATTTAAGAAAGAGTTGGATAGAGCTCTCAAGGATAGTGGAATCAAGGGTTATGGAGATAAGGCAGGAACAGGATATTGATTAAGGATGATCAACCACGATCATATTGAATGGTGGTGCAGGCTCGAAGGGCAGAATGGCCTATTCCTGCACCTATTGTCTATTGTCTATTGTCAAAGTGCCACCCTTGATTTTTGTTTTGAAGTTACTGGATTTGGACCTGAACCCAGAACCTTTCCAGTCAGAGGTAAGAGGACTACATACTGTGTCACAACCAGGGAAAGCAAAAAAAAGTTGGAAAAACTCGACAGGGTCAGGTAGCATCTGTGGGGAGAAAACAGTTTACATTTCAAGTCCAGTAACTCATCATCTGCTCTGATGAAAAGTCATACCAGACTCGAAAAGTTAACTCTGTTTCTCTCAATGCAAATGCCATCAGACCTGCTGAATTTCTCAAGCAATTTCTGTTCTGATTCAGATTTCCAATATCCATAGTTCTTTGCTGGATTTTACCGGGGAAAACATGCTAGCCACAACCGAGTCTGGGGCATGGCGACTAGAGGAAATGTCAGGATTGAATCTTGGCACATTCCATCCCCTTTCTTCCTTCCTATTTCACCCTCATCCTCACTGTCTGACAAATTCCAAATAATGGCCAACTGATTTTTGTTTTGTCTTTTGATTTGGCTTTACCTGAAGAGCTGACCTGTTGTCCCTCTCCAATTTAGTTCATTGGTCGAGAATATAGATTGAAGTGTGGTGCTGGAAAAGCACAGCCTGTCAGGCAGCATCCGAGGAACAGGAGAATCGATGTTTCGAGCATAAGCTCTTCATCAGGAATGTGGCTTCTGTGGGCAAGTACTGAGGAAGGAGATGTGATTGTTGTAGCGGGTCTGCTTCAGGACGTGGCTGAGGAGCTTCAGGGCAGAGGAGAATGACCTGAGGAGGGGGTGGGAGGAGTGCAGTGACAGAGAGACTCAGTGAGAACCTTGTAGGGAGAGGAGGAAAACTTCTTCAAGATAGACATTCTTGGAAGAGGCTTCACAGTAAGTTTATAATCAGCTAGGAGACAGTGAGGACTACAGATGCTAGAGATCAGATTTGAAGAGTGTGGTGCTGGAAAAGCACAGCAGGTCAGGCAGCATCCGAGGAGCAGGAGATGCTGCCTGACCTCCTGTGCTTTTCTAGCACCACACTCTTTGACTCTGACCGCCAGCATCCGCAGTCCTCACTTTCTCTTTGAGAATACGGATGCCCTGTTCATCATTACATGATAAAGATGGGCCCTAACTATACCTGTCCCCATCACCCACTTGTTCAAAGTAAAGTACACATGTTCACTGACATCTGGGAAGGGTTCAATCTGAAGAATTTACTATGCTGAGAGGAATTAGGACTTCTTAGACCAGGAAAGTACTTCCCAAAGTATTTTCCCAGACAGACTGCCTTCCAAGTCTTGAACTTTGTCATGACCCCTTGGTGAGCGTTTGGGTTGGGATGGCAGGGTAGGAACATGAAGACCCATAAGAACAGGATTAATCAGTGCTGCCTCAGAGTTAGAGACCACAAGAGTTCAGCTCAGGGTCCATATCCTCACTTTGGAAACCTGGGACCAGGATATCCGACACTGTATTGTAACACCTATGGGATAGGTTGGATGACAGAGTAGTCTTCGCCCGGTTTCTCCAAGATCTGATGAATGTGCAGTGCCCGGCTGCTCTCTCTGGAGTGCTTGAAGCTTGTATATTTGGCATCAAGATGGTGGCAAAGTGGGACACTCCTGCAGGAGCTGCTCTGCTCTGCCTGATCTTTTCTGTTTACCTCTCTTGTCATCCTTTTTCTCTCCCGTTAGAGCCAGCAGCAAATCCTGAAGAAGCGGCAGGTGGCAACAGGTCCCAGAACAGCATGGGCAGTGAGTCCTGGAA